>NC_049983.1:1089569-1208993 GCF_000003815.2 Branchiostoma floridae
TGTATATCTTGTGTGCCGGGAAACAGGCCGCGGTATTGTGGCGAGTTTCACTCCGGTACCTGTTCCTGCAATCCGGCCATTGGAGTACACGATGGAATGCCCCAAGACTACACCACGTCTGTAGTGCGTGCTTGATAGTGCGGGACATCCGAGCACCACATCCGAGCACCACATCCGACTCAGGATTGCCAGTACAAACCCCGACCATTTGGCGGCTCCACAGTCAGAACAAACCACAACTCCGGAGACCCCGCCCACCTCTCCCAGGGACTCGGTCCTTCACGCGAACTTTCAATTTACATGAAGAGTTCGCGACACACGGTAATCTTCACAATTTTATCGGCGCACTTAGGCCAGTACTAGTGAAATCAAAGCTGAAAATATATACTTAGAGAACGTTACTCGAGAATTATGAACACAGACATACGGATAGTTGGTATTTGGAATTCGTATTTTATAATATATCAATATTCCGTCAGAGCTGTTTAATCCAACGTCAGTTTTGCATCATAGGAATCACTACGTGACATTCAGTCTCTCATTGGTAAGCTCGACATTCTCCACCTGGGCGGTTGTTTATATCTCGAATGTTGAAGCTATTGCGTTCATTACTGCGGAATCACCACAGTCTGCGGTCGTCACGGGACTTCCGATCGGGCTTTCTGTGGTGGCAAAGAGTCATGGACACATACAATGGTGTATCTATGATGGTTCCCGACATTTCTGGCTATCCGGACGAGTTGGTGCCACGGGGTGCCACTGACGCTGGTGCCACGGGGTGCGGCAGATTTCGCGACTCGGGACAGTTCTTCACAGTGTGTTCTCAGACCACGTGTTGGGGAAGTTCGGATCAAAGATACGCTCGCTTGAGATGTTGATAATCGTCCTCGCAGCCAGGAAATGGGAGCCCGTTGTTTCGGACAGCGTATTTCTTTATACTGTGATAGCATGGCCTGACGTTTGTTTACGTGTTGAAGCCGGACGTGATCGGTATCTGCAGCTTGTGCTAATTGTACCGTGATAACATGGCCTGACCTGTGTTTACGTGTTGAACTCGGAAGTGATCGGTATCTGCAACACGGTGCTAATTATATTGTGATAACATGGCCTGATGGGTGTTTACTTGTTGAACTCGGACGTAATCGGGATCTACAAGACTGTGCTAATTATATTTTGATAACATGGCCTGACGTGTGTTTACGTGTTGAACTCGGACGTGATCGGGATCTACACGACTTTGCTAATTATATTTTGATAACATGGCCTGATTTGTGTTTACGTGTTGAACTCGGACGTGATCGGGATCTACACGACTTTGCTAATTATATTTTGATAACATGGCCTGATGTGTGTTTACGTGTAGACCTCGGACGTGATCGGGATCTACAAGACTTTGTTAATTATATTTTGATAACATGGCCTGATGTGTGTTTACGTTTTGAACTCGGACGTGATCGGGATCTACAAGACTTTGCTAATTATATTTTGATAACATGGCCTGATGTGTGTTTACGTGTTGAACTCGGACGTGATCGGGATCTACAAGACTTTGCTAATTATATTTTGATAACATGGCCTGATGTGTGTTTACGTGTTGAACTCGGACGTGATCGGGATCTACAAGACTTTGCTAATTGTATTTTGATAACATGGTCTGACGTGTGTTTACGTTTTGAAGACGGACGTGATCGTAATCTGCAGCCTGTGCTAGTTATACCGTGATAACATGGCCTCACGTTTGTTTATGTGTTGACCTCGGGCGTGAACGGGATCTTCAACACTGTGCTAGGGAGCTGTACCGTGATAACAGCACTATATGCTAGTTATACCGTGATTACCTGGCCTGACTTGTGTTTGTAAACTTGTGGAACTCGGATTTGATTTGAATCTGCAACGCTGTGCTTATTGTACCGTGATAACATGGCCTGACGTGTGTTTATGTGTTGAACTCGGACGTGATTGAGATCTACAGCACTATATGCTAGTTATACCGTGATTACCTGGCCTGACTTGTGTTTGTAAACTTGTGGAACTCGGATTTGATTTGAATCTGCAACGCTGTGCTTATTGTACCGTGATAACATGGCCTGACGTGTGTTTATGTGTTGAACTCGGACGTGATTGAGATCTACAGCACTATATGCTAGTTATACCGTGATTACCTGGCCTGACTTGTGTTTGTAAACTTGTGGAACTCGGATTTGATTTGAATCTGCAACACTGTGCCAGTGATATTAAGTTTCCTTATGTTTCAGCAAAAATATTACTTTATGTCTAAATACGGTTTTGACCTTACTAAGCAGTTCACTTTACATGGTTTTGCAGTAAACAAGAATTTTGCTGATCAGAGCCAGGTGGTCTAAGACTTTACAATGTGCAGAGAGAGTGTTGTATGTTCCAGTAATGGAGATTAAGATTTCTCCCTTTTGTCCTTTATTATTATGGTGTAACATGGCGAACGGCGTTCTGAGGATCACCTACTTAATTAACAAGTTCTATTGGGTACCACGTTAGGGTTTGCTCTAATTTAGAATGTTAACAGTTAAAGTATATTCATAAGTTGACGGCATTAGTCTGTATTTGCGAGTTCCCTGAGTTACTAGGTTACGTTTGTATTATAGAATGGTAACGTATATCCAGAGGAAGAAGATGTCTCAGTAGCGTCGTTGAAGGCATTGCAGTGTTTCTAGAGTAACCGTTTAGAGTATTAATCGTTTGGTAATATGTTTATTGGTAGTGGGGTGGTAGTGTTTTTTTTCTTTATTCGTTTTTTTTTAGTGTATCTATGATATTATTTCTTTTCTTTTAGCGGTTTGGCCTTTTATTTTGGTGTTTTTCTCCGAAAAAGTTTTACTGGATTAAACTTTTTCCTTTTTTCTGCCAAACCGTGTCTTTGTTTGAGTTTGTCTGATAATTTGAGAAAAATTTCATTTTGTAATTTTTATTAATTGATCGCAAACTGTATCTGTCTTTGTTCGGCCCGTTTGCGCTTTGACCCGGAACACGTGAGAGTGACGTCACTCGTAGTTTGCTGGGCAGGCGGGTCGCACGGATCTTCTCTGTTCTCCCTTTTCACCCTCCACCACCCCTTTCTCCGCCAAATGTTATCAAAAGTTAAGAATTTTATTATAGTTGTCGAAGTAGTGTTGTGTTTTTCTCCGAAAAAGTTTTACTGGATTAAACTTTTTCCTTTTTTCTGCCAAACCGTGTCTTTGTTTGAGTTTGTCCGATAATTAAAAGTTGTAATATCATAATCGCGGTCAGCAAATGATTGAAGTCAACCTGCAATACTTAACGTTACTTACAATACATATCTACTAGATTGGCATATTTTACTTACAGACCTCGATTTATACTCACCGATCTTTTTGTCGTAAAACACGTTCTTCGGGTTGTCCTTGGTCGTGTATTTGCAAGTCTTAGTCTTCGGGAAGCACCGCTTGTTGTCGAAGAACATGAAGGCGACACAGTCGGGATGACTCGTGCATCGTTCGGCGCAGTCTTCTAGAGTGATCTTGTCCCCATAGATGGACCAGATATCGTTCCCGGGGCAGTCGCCAACGCGCACTGTGTATTCCTCTAGCTGTAATAATTGTTGAACAGCTTTGCGGAGAATATGGGAAAAAATGACAATCATCATAATTTATGCATAAGTCTATGAGGACCACGTTTTGCACTAGCCCTATTCTGACCAGGGAGGGGGATTTTAAGGCCTTCAGCAACTTTTATGTCGCATAACTCATGAACGGCAAGTGCTAAAGCTACCAAACTTGGTAATTTATCACAAAATATTGTTAGCCAAAATTTTTATTCAATAAAAAAAGGTTATCATTTTTTTGGGTTGCCATGGCAACGGAATTCTAACAGGCATATTTTTACCAAAAAATTGCCAATTTCGATTTAAACAAGCTTTTCTTGGTAAATTACAATTGTTTTCTTACAACAATTACATCCTATGAAATTCAATGTAATTTTCATGATTCAAAATTTATAATTTATGCTAATTTCATGACGTCATTGGTCAAAATCCAGATGGCCGCCCTTGTTAGGTAAATGACGTCATAATGTCGTCACAATGACACAAACGTTTTTAAGAGGATTTAGTTTTACATGTTTATTAATCTCTGACAGTTTGGTTGTCATATGATAAGTATTTAAGGAGTTAGTCTCAAAACTTTGTTTTAAAAACTGCATATTTTGGACCACAGACGGACTGAACACAGACTTCCCTTTATAGCTTCTACAGTAGTGTACGAATCTTCGTCAAAACTTAGGAGAAGGTATAGCACATATTGACTGAGAAAGTCAAGGAAGGAATTTTTCTTCAGATTAAAAATATTCAAATGGCACTGCAGAATTTACGCCTGGGGTCCAAACGGACCCCAGTCGGGTGTTTGAAGGTTAAATACACATAAAAATGAGACGACTAAACATACCAAAAGATATCAGAGAAATGAAAGGAATGAAGAATAACAAAACAGCTTTCGGCACGTGTTGGAATGAGTACCTCACCTGCATGTTCAGCCGGTCCGGCGGGGCTTGGAGACTGGGATATCCCTGTGGGACCTGGCGGCCCGACGGGTCCCTTCACGCCTCGGAGTCCAACTGGTCCTGGCGGCCCGACGGGTCCCTTCACACCATGGAGTCCAACTGGTCCGGGCGGCCCGACGGGTCCCTTCACGCCTCGGAGTCCAACTGGTCCGGGTGGCCCGTCCTTTCCCACAGGACCAGCTGGTCCCATAGCTCCATTTTTTCCTGGAGGTCCTGACAAAGTATAAGTACAATTACAAAGGTCGTTCAAACTCATGGTTCACAAGAGTTTCACAAAAGTACTGAAAAAAGTCTTTCTTTTGAATTGAACAAAAATACCAAGACCTTGCATGATGTATAATGACCAATTAACTGGTTGACGTATTGACTGAAGTATCTAATACCAACTCAAAAAAAAAAAAAGAAACAGTCATGCCCTCAAGTTACCAACCTACAATTAATATGTACAAATATTCGTTTTTCCAGAACTATCGCAGATCGAAAGTCGTTATCACCAAGCACACCAGGGGCATCTTATGTCGATGGTTAAAAACAGGTGTAGTGGGTCTTTTATTGTAATATATCGAGCTGCATGCGTGTGACATGCGAAGCGGTTTTACCAACCTCCTTAGTTATACCGGTTACATATAGATACGGATACAGAAGGTGGTGTGTTACGACGAAGGGCGGTTATAACAGCTAGTAGATACTTATACAGAAGCTGATGTGTTACGCCGATTGGCAGTTATACCTGCTATAAAGATACACACACACAAAAAAAAACGGTGTGTTACACCGGAGGGTGGTTATAACTGCTTCAGCTAATATATAGATATAATATAATAGTACAAAGACACAGAGTCGGGTATGTTACGCCTATGGGCGTTTGCAACGGCAATATAGAAGACAGAAGCAGAAGTTTGAGGTCCTTTCAACTTGCCTGCCGTCTTGACCATCTCGTGAAGACGTTGCTGCAAGACAGCATATACAATCTGCTTGTTGTCCAGGTCGCGTTTCAAGGCGTCAACAGATATGGACAGTTCCGATATTTCCTGAAGATGGTTCAAGATGTCAGACTTAAAATTAAAAGAAACTACAGAAAAGATTCACAAATCTTGATGTTCACTGAAGACAAGGAAAAGAATGAAAATACTTTCCTAGTGAATTGGAGAATTTTGTAAGCATTGTAGTGCTTACCTGCTTATTGATGAAGGTCAGAGCGGCGAGTCCCACAACAAGCAGGCCAAGCAGTACGACAATACCGACCACCATGTAGCTGCGATGGGAGTAGATAAAGCTGCTTCGAGCACGGCGGCCGCTTTCATCTTCCGGATACGATTGGTCTGTTTGAAAAAAAATTGTTGTTGTTTTCTGGTCGTTGCAAACCTTGCACAGAACTTAACGTTTTTGGCATCGCTTTCTCTCTTGACATATAGTACATATTAAATAGCTCGCTCTGTTTCTCATTCTTACATGCTCTGCTTCTCATGCTTACATTCATCAATATTTATTTTGAAAATATTTGTCTGCCATCACCACATTTTTTTAGATGAGAAGAAGCCGTTTGAATGACAAACCCGATATAGATTATATATCTGTTAACTTCCCTTCGGAAAACCTTCTCTTTGCACAAAAGTATAGTATTCGTCAAACTGAGAGGCAAACTGCAAAAAAAATCAGTTACCTGCAGACGTGTACGTGGCGGAGCGTTTCACGGCCTCGGCTTCTTCGTACGTGTCTGTAGTTGTTTCTTGGTTTCCTTGCCACATGTCAGCACCCTTTTCAAAACGGAAACGCCCGCGGGAACCACTCTGATGCACAGAAGGGGGTTGGGTAGGCGGCCCGCTGGTTTGGTCGCTACCGGGGCCGGAGGGAGGGGTCCGGGCAGGCTCTGCTTGCTCGTACATTTCTGCTGTACTGAGCCAAGAGTGTGCAGTCAACAACAAAGTCAAGATGTATGAATATCGAAGAAGATAGCACGATTAGTCTGGGAGAAGCGCTGAAGCTCTTGCCCTTATATGGAAGAATCAGCGGGGTATGACGCAGAGAGAATGATATTTTGTTTTTCTGCAAGTGGCAGACACATCTTTGAGTTCTGCCCACGCACTGCAAACTTTTCTACCAATGACGAGGCCGTGGGTATTATCCTGCTTTGGAGTGTCGTTGTAGAAGTGAAACAAGTGTAGACGTCGGAATGACCTCGAGTCTGGTTTTAAGCTGCCTCCAAACTACTTTTACAGTCAGTATTCATGATTAGAGAAGGCGCTTTTCGTAGTCACAACGTAGTTACGTAGTCACTCCGTCATGTAGATCATGCATAGGAATTCTATGTTAAAATTCTCGGACCGGTGCGTGTTTTTTTTACACAAGGTCCTGTATCCGATAAGTTGTGAGACCGCGTGGCTTGATCGGCAGCGCGTTCGCCTCAGGCCCAAGAGGTCCTGAGTTCGAGTCCCGCCGTGCCAGCGACCTTGTGCAATTGGGGAAGGCTCTTTACACGACTCTCCTCACTTGACTCAGGAGTAAATGAGTATCTAGCTGCGGCTAGTGGCAGTGGCAGGCGCGGGACATAACGCTCAGGGAGTGCATATTAAATCATTCATTTATCATAAATAAAAAATCGTCCTCATCATATTTACGCGCTTACTTATTACACTAGTTACTCATGAATATATGCGTTATGATTGATTTTTTTAAAGAAATATTTTAAAGATTACACACAACAAATATCAAAATTGTATATTGCGAACAGGAAAGATAAATCTCAGTCTTCAATTTTACTTACACCTGTGACTTTTTTCCTGAATTATTCCCCCCCCCCAATTATTTCCATAATGTTCACATATAATCATTACATCACACACATGAAGGGTTTGTCTCCTGTGTGTCTTGCTGCTATATGGTTGTCCAAAGTTACTTTCTGTGCTGCAGAATAGTCACATCGGTCACATCTGTGGGGTCTTTCACCTGTATGTGTTTTCATATGTTGAGACAATCTTGATTTTTGAGCCGCCCTGTGCCCACACTCCTCACACATGTAGGGTTTTTCACCAGTGTGTCTTAATGCTATATGGATGTCCAAATGCCCTTTCTGTGCTGCAGAATAGTCACACTGGTCACCTTTGTAGGGCCTTTCACCTGTATGGGTTCTCATGTGTTGAGACAATCTCGATCTTTTACCTGTCCCGTAACCACAGAAACCACACATGAAGAGTTTTTCACCGTCGTGTATTGCTGCTATGTGGTAGTCAACGTGGAATTTCCGGTTTGCAGAATAGTCACACTGCTCACACTTGTAGGGTCTTTCTCCAGTGTGGATTACACTGCATGAAATATCGGATTTACCAAACTTACCATTGGTGTGTAAATACCTGGTAAATCTGATGTACAATATTTACCCAAATTTAGCACATATTTACCCGGTAAATTTGGATAAATACGGGTAAATGCTGGTAATGCACCCTGATATAAGGCCTTAAACAGGGGTACATTTATTGCATTGTCAGGGATGGGCCCTCTTTTATGGCCTTATATAGGGGTACATGTGTTACATTGTTAGGGCTGGATCCTGGTATAAGGCCTAATATAGGCGTGCATGTATTACATTGTCAGGGATGGACCCTGGTATAAGGCCTTATATAGGGGTGCATGTATTACATTGTCAGGGATGGACCCTGGTATAAGGCCTTATATAGGGGTGCATGTATTACATTGTCAGGGATGGACCCTGGTATAAGGCCTTATATAGGGGTGCATGTATTACATTGTCAGGGATGGACCCTGGTATAAGGCCTTATATAGGGGTGCATGTACATTGTCAGGGAAGGACCCTGGTATAAGGCCTAATATAGGGGTGCATGTATTACATTGTCAGGGATGGACCCTGGTATTAAGGCCTTATATAGGAGTGCATGTATTACATTGTCAGGGATGGACCCTGGTATAAGGCCTTATATAGGGGTGCATGTATTACATTGTCAGGGATGGACCCTGGTATAAGGCCTTATATCGGGGTGCATGTATTACATTGTCAGGGATGGACCCTGGTATAAGGCCTTATATAAGGGTGCATGTATTACATTGTCAGGGATGGACCCTGGTATAAGGCCTTATATAGGGGTGCATGTATTACATTGTCAGGGATGGACCCTGGTATAAGGCCTTATATAGGGGTGCATGTATTACATTGTCAGGGATGGACCCTGGTATAAGGCCTTATGTAGGGGTGCATGTATTACATTGTCAGGGATGGACCCTGGTATAAGGCCTTATATAGGGGTGCGGTGGTAACCACAGTGTACAGAACACCCCACCGCCCTGAGATAAGAGTTATGTCAGGGCGAGGGTACTCGCAGTATACAGAACACACCACCGCCCTGAGATAAGAGTTATCCGAGGGCAGTGGTACCCGCAGTGTACAGAACACCACACCGCCCTGAGATAAGAGTTATCCCTGGGCGGTGGTACCCAGAGTATACAGAACACCACACCGCCCTGAGATAAGAGTTATCCCAGGGCGAGGGTACCCACAGTGTACAGAACACCACACCGCCCTGAGATAAGTGTTATCCCAGGGCGAGGGTACCCACAGTGTACAGAACACCACACCGCCCTGAGATAAGAGTTATCCCAGGGCGAGGGTACCCACAGTGTACAGAACACCACACCGCCCTGAGATAAGAGTTATCCCAGGGCGAGGGTACCCACAGTGTACAGAACATCACACCGCCCTGAGATAAGAGTTATCCCAGGGCGAGGGTACCCACAGTGTACAGAACACCTCACTGTCCTGAGATAAGAGTTATGTCAGGATGGGGGCACCCAAAGGGTATAGAACACCTCACCGCCCTGAGATAAGAGTTATCCCAGGGCGAGGGTACCCACAGTGTACAGAACACCACACCGCCCTGAGATAAGAGTTATCCCAGGGCGAGGGTACCCACAGTGTACAGAACACCACACCGCCCTGAGATAAGAGTTATCCCAGGGCGAGGGTACCCACAGTGTACAGAACACCACACCGCCCTGAGATAAGAGTTATCCCAGGGCGAGGGTACCCACAGTGTACAGAACACCACACCGCCCTGAGATAAGAGTTATCCCAGGGCGAGGGTACCCACAGTGTACAGAACACCACACCGCCCTGAGATAAGAGTTATCCCAGGGCGAGGGTACCCACAGTGTACAGAACACCACACCGCCCTGAGATAAGAGTTATCCCAGGGCGAGGGTACCCACAGTGTACAGAACACCACACCACCCTGAGATAAGAGTTATCCCAGGGCGAGGGTACCCACAGTGTACAGAACACCACACCGCCCTGAGATAAGAGTTATCCCAGGGCGAGGGTACCCACAGTGTACAGAACACCACACCGCCCTGAGATAAGAGTTATCCCAGGGCGAGGGTACCCACAGTGTACAGAACACCACACCGCCCTGAGATAAGAGTTATCCCAGGGCGAGGGTACCCACAGTGTACAGAACACCACACCACCCTGAGATAAGAGTTATCCCAGGGCGAGGGTACCCACAGTGTACAGAACACCACACCGCCCTGAGATAAGAGTTATCCCAGGGCGAGGGTACCCACAGTGTACAGAACACCACACCGCCCTGAGATAAGAGTTATCCCAGGGCGAGGGTACCCACAGTGTACAGAACACCACACCGCCCTGAGATAAGAGTTATCCCAGGGCGAGGGTACCCACAGTGTACAGAACACCACACCGCCCTGAGATAAGAGTTATCCCAGGGCGAGGGTACCCACAGTGTACAGAACACCACACCGCCCTGAGATAAGAGTTATCCCAGGGCGAGGGTACCCACAGTGTACAGAACACCACACCGCCCTGAGATAAGAGTTATCCCAGGGCGAGGGTACCCACAGTGTACAGAACACCACACCGCCCTGAGATAAGAATTATCCCAGGGCGAGGGTACCCACAGTGTACAGAACACCACACCGCCCTGAGATAAGAGTTATCCCAGGGCGAGGGTACCCACAGTGTACAGAACACCACACCGCCCTGAGATAAGAGTTATCCCAGGGCGAGAGTACCCACAGTGTACAGAACACCTCACTGCCCTGAGATAAGATTTATGTCAGGATGGGGGCACCCAAAGGGTATAGAACACCTCACCGCCCTGAGATAATAGTATTGGGGACAGAGCATAAAAGTTGAACACAGTCATCATTACCAGTCGACTATCATTTTAGGCCTTGACTTGAGTGAAATTGTAGGTGTAGTTCATTCATGAATGAGTCTCTATTAATAAGTATTTTACCATGATTGTTTACCATACTTAGAATTACATAACGGGCCCCTTATATATTTATGAAGAAAAATGCTTCAGTTAAAACTCAAGACAGTTCACAATCACAGATCTTATGTATTTATAAATTATATGCTACACAGTTTGTGATAAATAACAAAGGTCACAGCTTTTAGTTAAAACAACTCTAAAATCTACAGTGAAAAATCCAAAAGATAACAGGTCAATCTTTAAACAGATGCTGTAAAGCAAACTTGAATCTAACCAAGGAAGGAAGGCCTTATAAGCTTTACACATTGTGTCACAAATGTCCCTCATGGTCAACGTGCTGTATTGGGTCCTAAAAGGTCAACTTCTGACCTCAGGGTCAACATCCTAAAGGCCACAGAAATACTACGATCTGATTGGACCGTCGGAAACGCATGCGCACCATGCGGGCGCGGGACAATTACAAAAAGTCGTTACGAGATATGAGATCAGACATGACTACGGGGTTTTACGTATCGCTTTCTACGCTACAAATGGCACAAGGAGTCTGCTATGGTCGGTCAGCAATTTGGGAGAGGCTTGTGAGTGTAGGGGGAATATGGTGTAAGCTCAAACGGACGGAAAATTATCGTGAATGATGTTTTAGTTGTACGTTTGGCGGCCGCCCCCCTCCCACCCTGGGCGGCGCACCCTCCCCGCAGGATCCAACGTGTACTTGAGAAAGAGAAGAAAGAGATAGAGAGAAAGGAATGAAGGAAAGCACATGAGACCATTTACCGACAACTGAAGCGGTTAGAGAGACAACAACAACAACGTGTACTTCGGTGAGTAGAAAATATATAGACTGTGCTTGCCTTTCAGTGTGCTTCGTTTTTTAAGCAAAAAGTAGGTTCGCTTTTGCTTTTCCCACTTGTTTTGTTATTGACATGTAATCGTTAGAAACAAATTTGTCTCCAACTAACCTGCCCCCCTCCCCCATTTAATAGGAAAATGTATTGGACAACAGGCATTTCGTATCTGGTTTTATGATACAAAACAGCAACAGCACTTGATGGGTGAATAATTGTGCGTTGATAAGAGAATTAATTTGTAGTCACATACATACTGTTAAACTTGAAACAAGTAGGATTAAATTAATGCTTCCAAATGATTATTTATATTTTATAGATTATACTAGTACTATACATATTTAAATATATTTATTCATGTATTCGTTCAAATCATGGCTGGCATCACACAGCCAAGGCTGTCGATCTAGTTGTGACTATTATTATCAAGGGCTAACCTTTAACAATTTGAACACTGTTCAGTAACTGACAGTTGTTTGGTCACTAATTTGATGACTATTATATTTAAGGTATGGATTTAAGTCACGGTGTGTATGTATTAAATTCAGGGATGGCTGGATCTGATTGTGTCATTATTTCCCTTTTTATATGCCTCCAGTACAGCTGCAGTAGATACCTCCTTCAGACATGCAGCACAAGTTGTGAGGGTGGATAGCCAGAAGTAAAGCAAGCATCAGCCAGAAGTTTAGCTGCTGAATACTTCAATGCTGCTACACACTCCATAGGTAAGCCTCAAAACTACAGTCCTGCATGACCAATATCATCATTGGCACACTTCAGTGTTTACTGAGGCAGGCCGTTATCATGATTCTGCTTAGTCTGGTTTTAGTTAGTTGTTGTGATGGGACGAAGCACAACTACCCCAGTTATGTCAAAATCGTGCGACATGTTCCTTGATTGCTGTGTATATATTTTTTATTTGTGTCATACCTGATAACATTTGATAGGGGTGTTCCAGACCGGATGATGATTTTCCGTATCACACAGGCTTTTTATTTGTATTAGACAGGTTTCCATCAATTGAATAGAACATACTCTGTTCGAATTTTTCTCGAATTGATGTTATTTAAAGAATAGAGTTGTTTGCACCGTGCAGGTTGAAACAATGTAGCGAGTTTTATCCTTTTTATGAGTAGTTTAGCAATTAAATTGAGAGTTTTCCGACCTGGATATGATATACATGTATAGAATACAACACGGAGTATTCTGTATCACCTAAGGTACCAGGATCACCCGAAGGCCGGAGGGTGATCCGACCCGTAGGAGGGGTGGGACCGAGGATGATGTGAAATACTATACACCATGTTTTATTTTATTTGTAACATACCTACCTGAGAAAACACAAGTTTCGATGCAAAACGCGCCAGAAGTTTAAAAAAATTTGGTGTCCTTGAACAAAAACAGTTACAGCAGCAATTTTAACGTCTGAATCAGTTATTCGAATTTTAGACCACGCCGCCCTCGGTGTGGGTAGAGTACGTTTGAAGTGTTCGATGGAAGCCTGTGTGATACAGCTTTTCATTGCCCAGTCCAGAACACCCGTATCGACCAATATCGTGGCCCAGGTATGACGACATGAAATTTACATGAAAAATACAACACAATGTATTCGGCATTACTCTCAGTCCCAGCCCTCCCACGGATCGGATCGCTTGACCCAGTCAGGCTGGTACACCATGTTGTTGTATTCTATATTTATCAATTTTCAGTACACATGGGGACTACCCTTCAGTTGCAAATTTAAATAGGCTAGATTTCCACACATAGATTTATATTCTGTGATACTTTTGTTTTATCATGTAGGAACTGACTCACCACACAAAGGACTCCAAACTCATGCCAAGAAGTTCAGCATTCAGACACAGAAGAAGGCAGCCTGTGCTTGTTTGGACCCTACACGGAGTGCTTCGCAGCAGTGGACTTGAATATAGATGACAAGAGGATGTCTGTACGCAGTTCCACAGAATGTACTAGTAACTCAGGTGTTCACAGTTTGGCTGGACTTTAAAAGTTTACTCATCTGTATTTCAATATCTTTATTGACAACAACTTTGTTCTTTTATGTGATTGCTCTTAACCTAAGGGCCACTAAAATCTTCATAGCTTTGAAGACTTCCAGTATGAAGCAAATTCTGTTTCACTGTTGTGTGATTGTATGAACCGTGTGATTATGATACATTTTACATAATTGTCAGAATTACATTGTACCTACACAGGTCCCATACAATATGCTTGTACCTGCATATACAGGTGGTATTTTGAGCCCTGACATGCATCTGACCCTCACCATTCTCCAAAGGAAATGGATTTCTTAGCCAGATCACTGGGTTGTTTTTAATCTGTTATGAACTTATTAATTCCCCAATCTATGAAGTTTCGAAAATGATGAATTGTTGCTTGAATAAACATGTAGCATCACATGATGCTAATACTAGTAATAGGATCATGTTGGCAAAGTGTAAAACAATACAGGCCCCATTAAATGTTACATAAGTCTTTTATAGGTCATTAATGCACTGCATTTCAGTGTCATGTTACTGTTTCTTTCATTCATCTTGATCATAGTTGCACATTTTGCTTTTTACATTTGTTAACAGTGACAGCATAGTTTGGATGTTGCACACAATATATGATACAACTGTTACAGTACACAGTAAGTACATTGCAAATTCTTAACTGAGTGCTTATTGTAGTCTCCAACTTCCAAGCAGACATGTCAGCTTGTCCAAGTAGGGACAAATAAGTTTCCATGGGATTTCTGTCCTTTGTAGTCTATTCAGTTATCTGCCTGCCAGTTGGTTCACTCCTATTACTCAAGTCCCCTATTAGTATTTGACCAAGCCAGAGTCTGGTAGAGACTGGGCTAATTGCAGATGAAATGTGATGGGCAAATAGTGTATGGCAAAAATATTGTATATAATTTCTAAAGCCTGTTTGTCAGTGCACAATGACGGAGACTGATGATAGGTTTAGATAGTGTGTGATGATAAAATACTTTCTTAAATATCATCCATGATAAAAGCTGCTTGTAACTGATCAGCTTGTACACAGGACAGTTGACCAATGTTCAATCATGCTATTAACATTAGCTATATAGCTTATAAGAAAAGGCCACAATTGTATATCTGTTATTTATCTGTTTACCCTTTAGAAATCCTAACTGTCATTGTTGATATGTTTATCCAATAAATAATGCTGAGTTTGGCCACAAATCGTGTTATGATTCAAAATCATGGGTAATTCTGGGGAGTAATCGGTTTACCGGCTAAATGTGGGTAAAGGGGGGCATATGATATTATTCTGGTAAAGGTTGTATAAAGCCAAGGTAAATACAGCTAAATGTGGGTAAAGGGGGATAAATATAGCATTGAATATTCTGGTAAAGGTATGTATAAATCCAAGGTAAATATGGGTAAATACAGCTATATGAGAAATACTCCGCATGGTAAATGTCGGTAAATCCGCAAAATATATGAGAAATACCTCGTACGGTAAATCTCGGTAAACGCATATTTACACGAACCTGGTAAATGTGGGTAAATCAGGCAAACATTACCCGCTATACCATGCGGGTAAATGCCTGGTATATTTGCACCTTTACCGGCGGGTAAATGTCGATAAATCCCTGGTAAATCTAAACTTTACCCGGCTATACATCGCATTTACCAATGGGGTAAATTCGACTTTTCATGCAGTGTTATGGTGTGTTGGAGTAAGGTTGATCTATTAGTTGTCCTATATCCGCACTCTCCACACATGTAGGGTTCCTTACCCGTGTGTTTATTGCGATGATGGTCCAAACCGGATTTCCATGCTGCAGAATAGTCACACTGGTCACACTTGTAGGGTCTTTCACCTGTATGGATTCTCATATGTTTGGACAAGTTAGCTTTATGGGCTGTCCTGTGTCCACACTCCCCACACATGTAGGGTTTCTCGCCAACGTTCTTTAAGGTGACTTTCTCGGCTGCCATTACGTCTTCTGCGTCGGTTCTTTTGCTGTCAGAGACAACATGAGAAACCCCGGTGGAAGACCCGTCATTGATTTCGTTGGGGGCCTGACGTTCTACTGTTGCCATGTCCGACCTAAAAACAAAAAAAGTAGGAGAAATAATAAAACTTGACCTATGAGCATGTCGAAATCCAACTTGATCAAGATATCAAATTTCAACTCCACACATTAGAACATACCTTAATGTGTAGAACGATCATTTAGTGATCCTTTGTATTGTTTTGTCTATGCCAACAAGGCTAACCCTTTTTTTATAGCAACAGGCTTGTTTAGTAGCCTTGGTTGTGCGTGCTGAACAGCCAATTTAAGCCTTGTAACATTGCTTTTATCACAGATAGTATCTTACCTTGAACCTTGAACCGCGTTGTTATTTGTCGGTATCAACTAAGCCCCTCCAACCCCCACTCGATGTTTGCTTGTAGGGCATTCCATGGGTTGATGGCACGGTAGAGAAAAGCTAGCTGTTTTGAGTTTGTTTGTGCCTTAGATATACGTAGTTTGAAACTGAAGGAATTGGATAATGTAGTTGAATATGTTTGGGTTGAATGGACGGGAGAAATAGAACTGTAAATGTTATAGAGCTAATGAATGACGAGCATTCTGAAATACGAATCAATACATGTGCTGGTAGTATATATGCATTGTAACCGTTCATATATTATTCATTGTATATTGTGCAGTTAGCAGCCCCGCCCTTAATGATAGCCTCCAGCTAGTTGGGCAGTCCTGGCTTCATGTCTTTTTTTGTATATATTAGCCACATGCCAACAAAATAGAACCTGCCTTCCTATGTTGACCTTTTTTATATATTAGCCAGACACATGCAAACAAAATGAAACCTGACTTCCTATGTTGAACTTTTTTTTATATATATTAGCCAGACACATGCAAACAAAATAGAACCTGCCTTCCTATGTTGATCATATGTAACCTGCAACAATCTTGACATGCTTCTCGACTTCAAGGAAATGTAGCATTTCCACATATGAACGTAATTCTGTGGTAATTTCAGTATGCAGTTTATATGTCAGTATCGTCTAAGCCCTTTCAAACCGCCACTTTGCATGCACGAGGAGCTTGTACGAGGTTGGAACAGGTACGTACATTTTGCTCTGCCCCCTCCTCCGTCATATTGTCACCATATTTACATTCAAAAAATTTGCATCAATCATCATGTTACTATGATCTTTTTTCACAGAAATGACTACGAAACTCTTAGACTCTACATAAAAAGGTTTGACAGCTCGTTACTAAATCTTACCTTCCTCTAATGACGGATTTTTCCTTACGTAGACCGGGACTCGGGCTGCTTTGTTCTTTGTCTTTTGTATTGACGCTACAAGTCATTACGCTGTGACGTAGGTCAAAGGTGAAGGCCTCAAACCCAAGGTTATAATGTATAAATACCTGTCATTTGTTATAATGTATAAATACCTGTCATTTGTTATAATGTATAAATATCTGCCATTTGTTATGATGTATAAATACCTGCCATTTGTTATAGTGTGTAAATACCTGTCATCTGTTATAATGTATAAGTGCCTGTCATTTGTTATAATGTATAAATACCTGCCATTTGTTATGATGTATAAATACCTGCCACTTGTTAGAATGTGTAAATACCTGTCATTTGTTATAATTTATAAGTGCCTGTCATTTGTTATAATGTATAAATACCTGCCATTTGTTATAATGAATAGATACCTGCCATTTGTTATGTGTAAATAGCTACCATTTGTTATAATGTAATACTATCCTCCTAGTGAAATTATTTTCGTAAGTAACGAAGTGTGTTTTGATAGAAGGCATCACGACACAACTTATATATGGTTTATCTATAAACTTCTTATAGCTGAATAGCGACTACAATGTTAAACACACCACATACAATTACGTATGTAACTTGACATATGTAACAAAAAGAACAATCATATATGCAATGATGGTAAAGTTTCTAAAAAGCATGATATCTGTGCCTGTGTGCCATCTTACAAGTAATTACGTGAGTAGGGCTCCCGTACCACCCACCTCTCTCATCAAATAGTATTATGAATGGCCTAGGATACTAACTAGAAAGCTACCCAGGGTGATGATATATTGTATTTTCTCCTGTTAAACTTTAAGACACAGAACATCAATTCAGTCCCTTATAGAAATATGCCACTAATAAGAAATAATGAAGCATTTCTGTAAATCCCCTTTCTTTTACTGAAGTATAAAGTCTAGTACATCTATCACACTTTTGAACATTCAATAAAAGCCAAGATCTAAACAAAATGTTGCTAATCAGTTTTAACCTATTCGCCATATGTTCTTATCCTGCACATTAATACTGAATAGCGTTAAGAAGTGACGTGTTTTCATGTACTCTTAAGATATGGTAGGTATATACGTGCCACAGTGGAATAAGAACCAAACGAATAATATTCCTTATCAGGCATGTTTGCCTCTAACTCATTCCAGACATCAACAGACCTGTCATACACATATACCAGAATAACCAGATACACTTTGGCTTCGTGGAGGTCGCTAGCACATAATAACAATATGTGTAGCTGGTTCTCCAGTACGAAAAGAATAGGAAAACGGTCAACATATAGGTTTTCTGGGCTCTCCCAGCTTTGCACTTTCTGCCAGCGGTCTGACTCTGTGTCCACAGGATAATGCTGCTGCGGAACGGAAAGTTATGTCAAGTTGCAGCTGTGAACACTCCTGCCACTGGTTTGTGTGTGGGTTGTACTTTCGAATCTGCTGCAAAGACTGCTCGATATAAACAGCAAGGTAATACAAAGTTCCACCAACTTTAAAAAGGTGTTTTTCATACGCGAAGTCGTCTTCTGGTCCCTCAGATATCAAGGACACATCTGCTTGTTCCCACAAGTTTTTGGCATGGTTGTACTTAAACAGAGATAACTTATCTTTATCCTCTGATCCTTTCGTGTTCAGGATATAGATGTCGTTATCACTGGTGACTGTCATGATGGAGGAATTAGGAATGCCTCCAGGCTTGTAACTGCAGCTGATGTACTTCCCTTTCTGTGGGTTCATGAAGAGGAGCTCACTTGAACTGGAGAGGACAAAATACAAACTGTCAAAAGTAAAGCTGGACAGAAAACTCTAACTTTCTACAGGAATGAGGCTGAAATTGCAGCAGTTACTGCTCAAGCAAATCTTATCTTGTAGCCCCATAAGAAATGTCTAAAAGTATAAGTAGGAATTAGATAAGTGAGAGAATAGTTCATTTACTGCAGGACCACAGAATGTAGAAATATATTGTGCAATAGTTGACTTGTTCACAGCTGACAAAATTTAAAAAATAAGTATATACGTACCCCAGGGCTGCATTGTACAGCATCGCCATTTCCATGGTCATCCCAAGCCTCGGCTGCAGGTTGAGGTTCCCTTTCTGTACCACATTTTGGAGGACCTCAGAACTCCCAGGATCCTCAGTAACCAGGGGGTGTTCCAAGATGGCTGCCGTGTCGTCTGAGGTCAGCAGGTTGAAGCGGATGTCAGAGAGGATGCTGGGTAGGTGGTGCAGTCTGTAGAGTAAAGGAAGGTGAAGATTTAGCTGGCTGCCTTATATCACATTACCTTAATTAATTACGTTTATTTCATGTTAAAACCACGATGTGTACCTACACCCACCTGTCCTCCCTGCTGTGCTGTACCCATCTCACCACAGCCTCCCACACTGTTGTCTCTTTAACATCCAGCCCATCGTGGCTGATGATCTCAGTCAGCTGATTCATACTCAGGCTGCAAAACTCCTCGCTAGAGGCAACCTGTGGAGGTACATGTACATGGTACTGTGTGAAAACAACCTTTTATTGGTAAATGTCTGTTGAAATTGAAAAAAAGTACTAAAAAAGTGGTTTTTTTTCTTTATATTACAAAGTTACAAAGTTCAATTTTTTTGGTGACATCCTCTAAAATAACGATCAATTAACTTACATAAGAGAGAGAACAAACAGGAATTGACCCATACCACACAGAGCCATTCTTCTAGACTTTCAAGACAGAGTACAACTATCCTTGTATGAGAGGCAAGTATAAATGAAGTGACCTACTATCAAAACATCAAACCCACCTCAACAAAGTTTCTATTGATAAACTTCAGACAAGCTTTTCGGACAATGTCCACAGTGAAGACATTAGAGGACTTGTACAGGTCCACACAGGTGGGGCGATCCACGTTCATGGCCATGTAGCTGCTGCAGGTGTCTCTCACATGATAGTCCAGTTGGAGGAGGTCGGTTGCCTGGTACAGGGGCTGCACTTTGTCCAGGGACACATGGAGAGTTCCCGAGTAAATATAGCTTAGGATCTCCCCAAACATACCTGCATCCACACCCTGCAGAACAGTAAATCGTAACAATGTTCAAAGATTTAACAAATAAGGTATCATTGTCAGGGTGTATAAAAAAGGGAAATATATACATTTTTGCTTGATTATCTTATGAAAATCATTTATGTCTACCATTCTGTTATCTTATGTATATTTTAATCTCTACTACTTCCTTCTAGTACTTCATCTGTTTCCGATAACTGTAAAGACTTTTTTGTTGAAAATATTTGCTCATTATGATGTGGCCACAAAGATGAACTTTGACCCCAAAATACCAAAGAGGTCAGTAGGTGGGGAGGGGGCATAGTGAAGGACAAAGGAAAGTTCAACATTTGTTCGTTTTGGTAAACAATAGATTTTCCCTGTTTTATATTGCGCTCTCTATGGTACGCAGCATCTTTAAATGGTCTCTGTTTTACTCTATTTTACACCAAACCTACCTGTAAAACAACCGTATTCTGCCGACTTTCCGCCATGTCACTTGTAAACATGGCCCTGAAGTAGGGGCTGGCCGCGGACAGAACAAGCCGATGGCAGGGAAACCGCCGGCCCTCGACTTCAAGGACGACATCCTGCAGTACTCCAGCCTTCTGTAGGTCACCCACAGTTCCAAGAAACCCGCGCAGACAGCTCTAGTCTTGGTAGGAATGAGGACGAACTGCGCTGACGTGGGGTTCTTGAAGGTAGCAGAACACAGTTTTCGGCCTATGGGGATTTCTATAGTTAAGGGCCTCAAGGTGACTAGCTTCGACGCAATGAAAAATATAGTAGGGTGCACTTTTGGAATACCAAAATCGGATATGTTTGAGTTGAAGGTACAAGCTACAATATATTAAAAAACAAAAAAATACTGTCGGCGTATCGTCTTCTCACGCCCTCTTTGAAATGCCCCTCTGCGGAGGTCACAGAACTGCAGCCGGCTCACGCTAGAAAGGCAGTTGCGTAATGGAGCGCATTTATACACAAAATAGAAAACTTTCACAATCCAAACCATGCAGTCTCAGAGTCGACACCTTCCGTGACCACGTAGCACAGGTTATATCTGGCTGCCCCTAAAATAAGGCTTTTTACCTCTCCTTCAACAAGTTTATCCGTACTATTTGATGTACCCGCGTCATACTCCCCGGGGTTCGCCCACTAATACTGTGTTCTGCTACCTCAAGATCAAAGGTTATATAGCTAAGCACTGATTACTCCTCACATAATGTAGAAGTATGGGGGGGTACTCTGTTATGGAAATTTGGACATGTCTATCTTTTTGGAAGATAATGTGTTATGCCTCGTTAGCTTGCGTGTAGTTAATGCAGTCATCAGCTTCAATCCGGTGGACCAGAGTTCTTTATAGCATTTCTATCGAAAATATTTTCGCCTCCATAGCAGGCACTCTTGGTCCTTATTCGTCTTTTTTTTTGCACATAATACACTTTTGCTGGCCGGGTCGGCAGTACAAGCGACCTAGTAGAAAAGGGAAAGGCAGGCATAACTGTGTCATGAGCTAAAAAGAAGCCTAAAAACGCCCGAAGAGTTGGCTATGAATGGTAACTTCGGAGAGTTGCGGTCCTTCCCGGTGTGAGTGGCTCAAACCTTACAGTGGGTAGAAATGACTAAAGCCTCAAACGAAAGAAGAAGGATGCTGATATGGCCATAACCATACCTAACCAAACGGCTTCCTCAAATGATGTTTAAAAAAATGTAATTCTGACAGCTTTATTGAAGAAGTTCGATGACGTGAACAAGCAAATGTAACAAGATAGTAAAACTAATGATAACACATTTTTATCTGTGGGAATTTACTCAAATGTTGCACTATAAGAATACGTGTCTCCTGATATCACTACGACAAATATACAAAAGTAACGGTCTCCTCTGTCAGCACTGGAACACTAGTGCTGAAGTGGTCGCCATATGTAACCCCAACGGTGCTGTAATACAGCGTATGACTATGTCACTGACTGACTTATATGACATGTTATCCTTACATTTCATCTGTATCTATCCTTGACTGTTACATCACTTTGAACGTTTTCTTGCAGTTATCGATAGACTTATTAAAACCACATAAAAGTATTTACTACATGTATCAACAATGCTCAACGAACTATTGAAAATAAAAACAAAAGACCCATTGGGATAAGCAGGTATGGCAGGAAACTAATAGTGATAATATAATTTCAACAGTAAATGTTAATTGTTAAAACAATCTAATTTTTGGTACAAGTTTATAGCAAAAACATGATAGTAATGGCTATAACAATGGCCATTATGGCCAGGCAGTCCAGGCAACATCTTCCATGCAATATCTACCAGTACAATACAGTACTGCCTGTGCATACCTGGCCAGCGGGGGTACTACACTACTGATTTCTCGAACACGTTTTTTTTTTCAAGGTAGCAGATAGATAATGCTACCTGGCAGATGGATGTTGCACAATTCAACATCAGGTAAGGTTAATCTCACATTTTCCAACATTTCACTGACTTGTCAAAGACGCATCAAAGAAGAATTACCATGATACATCATTGAAGGTTATACATCGTGGTAATAAGATACCGTAAGCCAAATAGTAGTTACTAGTAGTCAATCAAAATGTTATGCAGTTACGTACGTAAATATCGTTTGGCGAAGATTTGCGGTGAGTAAGAAAAATGTCTCAAATGTACAAAAACTGGCAAACTCCAGTACATCCATCAAATCTTAGATAGTTGTGGTATTAGTCACTCAGGCTATCATACAGCTTTACAGCATGTCATTTTGGACTATCCTGTTAAATTTAATACCAATACGTATAATACTTATTATAACCCAGGTCTACCATCTGTGTTTCCTGCACCTTCTGTGTTGGCAGGGCTGGGGTTCAGATATGGAAGGTACATACGAGCCACGGGTATCATAGGATCATACATATACCAACGTTCTTCGGGCAGGACAGACAACGCTTTCCAAACACCTTCAAACCCGTCATACACAAACGCCTGCTGACCATTTCTGTGCTCACGTGAACCTAAGCCATCATAATCAACCACTGCATGCAGCTTCTTTTGGATTGCAAATAGAGCGATGTTTCCAATTTCATTAGCTGTGTTCAGCCATCCTGGAAGCTCACACCAGCTGTCGGTCTCTGTGTCATACACCATTATTTTGTCGAAGCTCATAGCTATGCAGAAGATCTCTCTTCCAATGGCAACTGCGTTGTGCAATGCGATCTGAATGTTGTCTGACTTGTTTTTTCTGCACCACTGGTCTGCCCTTGGGTTGTAACAATGTATTTCTGTCTCTGTAAAGAGATAGATGTGCCGGTTGCAGGACACTACCAAGTTCTGGTCGAACCACCCATTAGGTGTCGAACTTGTGTGTGGCACTGTGTGCCACCTGTTTGTTTCCTGGTCGTATTTCCTCAACACCACATGAGACTCTGAGGATGTCACCACGAGGTAGAAAAGTTGTCCATCAATTTCCTTAAGGTAGTCGGGTGACGCTAGTATGTTGCTGCCGTTTGGGTTTAATTCCCTTACTGATGACATATGTTCCCATTCGTTTCTTATGTGGTTATACTTAAGCAGCTCGTTCATCGTAAGTGAATCTTGAGCCAGGAGGTAGATGTCATTGTCTCTAGTAACTGTTCCTGCAAGTTGAGGTATGTTGTAGTTGCACCTTATGTGCTTCCCTTCTCCGGGGTTCGTCCACAGAATCTCTTTTGTGCTGTTAAGGGAGAGATACATTGAATGGGCAAGCCAAACCAAATAAATTTTTTGGTCCTTGGATTTACAAAAATGATACTGAAGAGGAATATGAACTTAAAAGCAAAGCAGAGACTGAGGGAGAAGTCTGCATCTCTCGTGGCGCATAGTTTCAGAGATTAAATATTGTCAAAAATAAATTTGTAGTGTTATCTCGGCCTCTTGCAGAATTTTTGCTAATAATATATCCAAGAAGAAAGAAAATACATTGATGCGGACTCATGCAACAAAATTTTATTACACAGGTAGAACTATTACATTGAGAATCAACAATGCATAAGGTAAATAGAACATAGTTATGTAACATTCAAAAGCAAAAAAAAAATGGAATTACTTAAGTCTGCTGTTGCATGAGGCAGAAAAGTTCACCTACCATTGTTTATCCCTAAAAGGGGCCATTTGTTTTGGTGCAGTAAACTGACATTGCACTTTTCTTCAATAAAGAATGAAAAAAATACTTATTACTTACATTTTTAAGGTTAAAGGAGGTAAAAAAGCATCTGCTAACCTTTTGTCCCCGGACCTTTCAGTGAAAAGCAAAGCCATTTCCAGTGTGTCCATCCCAAATCTTTTCTTTAGGTTAGAAGTCCCCTTCACTGCGTTTCTTATGGCAGAACCCCCAGGATTCTCCCTGACCAGGGGGTGTTCCAAGATGGCTGCCGTGTCATCTGAGGTCAGCAGATTGAAGCGGATGTGAGGGAGGATGCTGGGTAGGTGGTGCAGTCTGTAGGGTACATGGTAGGGGTGGGCTCAGCTGACCTCTTGGTATGAAAGTAGTTTATTTCATGTTTAAATCTAATTTGCATCAATAGAAGACTACCACCCACCTGTCCTCCCTGCTGTGCTGCACCCATCTCACCACAGCCTCCCACACTATTGTCTCTTCTTTAACATCCAGCTCATCGTGGCTGATGATCTCAGTCAGCTGATTTACACACAGGCTGCAAAACTCTTCGCTGGAGGAAACCTGCGGAAGTACAGTGTACATATATGTAATGTATATATGGTACTGTAAATCTGTACTGTATTTTTGTGGGTCAGCCGTTGCCAGTGCGAGTTACCAAGCTATAGAATGACCCAGTGTAATAAAATATAATACAACATACCAACATATGCAATGATACGAAATTTGGCGTACAAAAACATACTGCTTACAAAAAGCATTTTTCATTTGCTAACATTATGAGACCTTGGGGATTCATTTGGACATGATGAAGATTCTAGTTTTCCCTACTGTAATAAGTTTACATCAGTATAGTAATATCAAGAGGATAGCATCCTAATACAGTATAAGCCAGTAAATTACATATCGGATAAACGCACACTTCGGTCAATTGCACGGAATCCCCAAATCCCAAACAGGCTCCCATTAACACTATTATTAGTGACTTCATTTATCTCCAAGACGAAAAGTCACCAATGCTGGACGATTGCACGAAAATGTCAAACACCGTCGACGAATTGACTAAAATGTTTGCTAAAAATCGGCATGCGCAGTATAGATAAGCCGATAACTGCCTGTGTAAATAAAGGAGCAATGCCGACAATGTGTACGAAATTGTTATCAGGAGAAAAAGAAAGCGATATTGTGGGAGGTCGTGGGTGGGTCCCGGGCATGTCAGCACCAAAAAGAGACGCCCGCCTGCTGAAGGCCGACTTTACGATTTGGCAGACAACTCAATGAAACATACTCAATGAAAATTGTTCCCTATTTGTCCATTGCCTAATTACTGTATTTGCATCTAACTGTATTTTGCATCTGATTATCTTATATTAAAAGTATTTTTTATCCCATTCTGTTATTTTATCTACACAATCTCTAGCATTTCATTTGTTTCCGATAACTGTAAAGACTTATTTTTGTTAAATATATATGCTCATTATGTGGCCACAAAGTTGAACTTTGACCCCTGAAATTTCAACGCGGTCAGTAGGTGGGGAGGGGGGCATAACGACGGACAAAGGAAAGTTTAACATTTGTTCGTGTTTGATAAACAATGGATTTCCCCTGTTTTCGATGTTCTCTGTGGTACGTAGCATCTTTAGAAGTTCTCTGTTTCGCTCTTGTTTAACTCTATCCTACACCAAACCTACCTGTAAAACAACCGTATTCTGCCGACTTTCCGCCATGTCACTTGTGGTCTCAGAACACAGTTTTTCGCCTATGGGGATTTACATGGTTAAGGACCCCAAAGTGAGGTGGTTCGACGACTCAAAACCTATAGAAAGGTGCAGATACAATTTACAAGAATTTAGTATGTTGAAGTCGAGGGTACGACCTACAAAATATCTGAAAATGAGCATAGATTTGCCTGCTCGTTTTTCTATAAAAGACACTTTGATTTGACCCCCAGCGGAGGTCATGGAACTGCAGGCGACGAACAGGAAGTGCCGGTAACAGTATCAAGGCGCAAATTCCCGCTGGCCGAAGGAGCAACGTAATCCAACTTATACCGTATCAACAACGATATATTCCTCTACCATTCACCACAGTTTCCACCTCGCTGTTGTACACGGAAGAATAACTACGGCCTTTGCAAGTACTGCGGTGCACTATTTTAACCCGAACTACTTTTGGGGACGGGGGTCGCGTATAAATACTGTGTTCTGAGACCTTGAACCAACTTGACCTTGGATTTCTTTTCATTCATACAATAAAACTAGTCAAGATATAAAACCGTACCAAGTTTTAGAACAGAAATCCAAATGGTTCCTGAGATATGGCCAACTTTGCACTTCGGCGCCTAGCACAGGTGTCGGCCCTGTACAAGGACTATCTGAGGGGCCGCTAATTGGTCTCATTATCTCAACAAATTTAATATTCTGGTTGACTTTTTCTTCTACAAGATGCTTGCCAGACCACATTCTACCGTTCTGAGTGATTTGGATTGGGGGTTAGTCTTTTTTAGGGCGGAAAAGGGGGGGGGGGGTCGAGCGGGCTTTAGACCGCACTAAGTCCTATACTTAAGCATAGGGAGCGGTCTTAGCGGCCGTTGCCATGGTAACGGCGGTTCTGACGGTAACAAAAATGTTACAGTTCAAGTCAGCCGAGGTCAATTCCTAACATATCATTCGAATTCAATGTTATTACCCGTCCCTGGGGAATTAACGCTGTGATTCAAGGTCTCAGAACACAGTATTTCGCCTATGGGGATTTACATGGTTAAGGACCCCAAAGTGAGGTGGTTCGACGACTCAAAACCTATCGAAAGGTGCAGATACAATTTACAAGAATTTAGTATGTTGAAGTCGAGGGTACGACCTACAACATATCTGAAAATGAGCATAGATTTGCCTGCTCGTTTTTCTATAAAAGACACTTTGATTTGACCCCCAGCGGAGGTCATGGAACTGCAGGCGACGAACAGGAAGTGCCGGTAACAGTATCAAGGCGCAAATTCCCGCTGGCCGAAGGAGCAACGTAATCCAACTTATACCGTATCAACAACGATATATTCCTCTACCATTCACCACAGTTTCCACCTCGCTGTTGTACACGGAAGAATAACTACGGCCTTTGCAAGTACTGCGGTGCACTATTTTAACCCGAACTACTTTTGGGGACGGGGGTCGCGTATAAATACTGTAACGCTGTGATTGAACCAACTTGACCTTGGATTTCTTTTCATTCATACAATAAAACTAGTCAAGATATAAAACCGTACCAAGTTTTAGAACAGAAATCCAAATGGTTCCTGAGATATGGCCAACTTTGCACTTCGGCGCCTAGCACAGGTGTCGGCCCTGTACAAGGACTATCTGAGGGGCCGCTAATTGGTCTCATTATCTCAACAAATTTAATATTCTGGTTGACTTTTTCTTCTACAAGATGCTTGCCAGACCACATTCTACCGTTCTGAGTGATTTGGATTGGGGGTTAGTCTTTTTTAGGGCGGAAAAGGGGGGGGGGGTCGAGCGGGCTTTAGACCGCACTAAGTCCTATACTTAAGCATAGGGAGCGGTCTTGGCGGCCGTTGCCATGGTAACGGCGGTTCTGACGGTAACAAAAACGTTACAGTTCAAGTCAGCCGAGGTCAATTCCTAACATATCAGTCGAATTCAATGTTATTACCCGTCCCTGGGGAATTAACGCTGTGATTCAAGGTCTCAGAACACAGTATTTCGCCTATGGGGATTTACATGGTTAAGGACCCCAAAGTGAGGTGGTTCGACGACTCAAAACCTATCGAAAGGTGCAGATACAATTTACAAGAATTTAGTATGTTGAAGTCGAGGGTACGACCTACAACATATCTGAAAATGAGCATAGATTTGCCTGCTCGTTTTTCTATAAAAGACACTTTGATTTGACCCCCAGCGGAGGTCATGGAACTGCAGGCGACGAACAGGAAGTGCCGGTAACAGTATCAAGGCGCAAATTCCCGCTGGCCGAAGGAGCAACGTAATCCAACTTATACCGTATCAACAACGATATATTCCTCTACCATTCACCACAGTTTCCACCTCGCTGTTGTACACGGAAGAATAACTACGGCCTTTGCAAGTACTGCGGTGCACTATTTTAACCCGAACTACTTTTGGGGACGGGGGTCGCGTATAAATACTGTGTTCTGAGACCTTAAACCAACTTGACCTTGGATTTCTTTTCATTCATACAATAAAACTAGTCAAGATATAAAACCGTACCAAGTTTTAGAACAGAAATCCAAATGGTTCCTGAGATATGGCCAACTTTGCACTTCGGCGCCTAGCACAGGTGTCGGCCCTGTACAAGGACTATCTGAGGGGCCGCTAATTGGTCTCATTATCTCAACAAATTTAATAGTCTGGTTGACTTTTTCTTCTACAAGATGCTTGCCAGACCACATTCTACCGTTCTGAGTGATTTGGATTGGGGGTTAGTCTTTTTTAGGGCGGAAAAAGGGGGGGGGGGGTCGAGCGGGCTTTAGACCGCACTAAGTCCTATACTTAAGCATAGGGAGCTTCTTGGCGGCCGTTGCCATGGTAACGGCGGTTCTGACGGTAACAAAAACGTTACAGTTCAAGTCAGCCGAGGTCAATTCCTAACATATCAGTCGAATTCAATGTTATTACCCGTCCCTGGGGAATTAACGCTGTGATTCAAGGTCTCAGAACACAGTATTTCGCCTATGGGGATTTACATGGTTAAGGACCCCAAAGTGAGGTGGTTCGACGACTCAAAACCTATCGAAAGGTGCAGATACAATTTACAAGAATTTAGTATGTTGAAGTCGAGGGTACGACCTACAACATATCTGAAAATGAGCATAGATTTGCCTGCTCGTTTTTCTATAAAAGACACTTTGATTTGACCCCCAGCGGAGGTCATGGAACTGCAGGCGACGAACAGGAAGTGCCGGTAACAGTATCAAGGCGCAAATTCCCGCTGGCCGAAGGAGCAACGTAATCCAACTTATACCGTATCAACAACGATATATTCCTCTACCATTCACCACAGTTTCCACCTCGCTGTTGTACACGGAAGAATAACTACGGCCTTTGCAAGTACTGCGGTGCACTATTTTAACCCGAACTACTTTTGGGGACGGGGGTCGCGTATAAATACTGTGTTCTGAGACCTTGAACCAACTTGACCTTGGATTTCTTTTCATTCATACAATAAAACTAGTCAAGATATAATACCGTACCAAGTTTTAGAACAGAAATCCAAATGGTTCCTGAGATATGGCCAACTTTGCACTTCGGCGCCTAGCACAGGTGTCGGCCCTGTACAAGGACTATCTGAGGGGCCGCTAATTGGTCTCATTATCTCAACAAATTTAATATTCTGGTTGACTTTTTCTTCTACAAGATGCTTGCCAGACCACATTCTACCGTTCTGAGTGATTTGGATTGGGGGTTAGTCTTTTTTAGGGCGGAAAAGGGGGGGGGGGGTCGAGCGGGCTTTAGACCGCACTAAGTCCTATACTTAAGCATAGGGAGCGGTCTTGGCGGCCGTTGCCATGGTAACGGCGGTTCTGACGGTAACAAAAACGTTACAGTTCAAGTCAGCCGAGGTCAATTCCTAACATATCAGTCGAATTCAATGTTATTACCCGTCCCTGGGGAATTAACGCTGTGATTCAAGGTCTCAGAACACAGTATTTCGCCTATGGGGATTTACATGGTTAAGGACCCCAAAGTGAGGTGGTTCGACGACTCAAAACCTATCGAAAGGTGCAGATACAATTTACAAGAATTTAGTATGTTGAAGTCGAGGGTACGACCTACAACATATCTGAAAATGAGCATAGATTTGCCTGCTCGTTTTTCTATAAAAGACACTTTGATTTGACCCCCAGCGGAGGTCATGGAACTGCAGGCGACGAACAGGAAGTGCCGGTAACAGTATCAAGGCGCAAATTCCCGCTGGCCGAAGGAGCAACGTAATCCAACTTATACCGTATCAACAACGATATATTCCTCTACCATTCACCACAGTTTCCACCTCGCTGTTGTACACGGAAGAATAACTACGGCCTTTGCAAGTACTGCGGTGCACTATTTTAACCCGAACTACTTTTGGGGACGGGGGTCGCGTATAAATACTGTGTTCTGAGACCTTGAACCAACTTGACCTTGGATTTCTTTTCATTCATACAATAAAACTAGTCAAGATATAAAACCGTACCAAGTTTTAGAACAGAAATCCAAATGGTTCCTGAGATATGGCCAACTTTGCACTTCGGCGCCTAGCACAGGTGTCGGCCCTGTACAAGGACTATCTGAGGGGCCGCTAATTGGTCTCATTATCTCAACAAATTTAATATTCTGGTTGACTTTTTCTTCTACAAGATGCTTGCCAGACCACATTCTACCGTTCTGAGTGATTTGGATTGGGGGTTAGTCTTTTTTAGGGCGGAAAAGGGGGGGGGGTCGAGCGGGCTTTAGACCGCACTAAGTCCTATACTTAAGCATAGGGAGCGGTCTTGGCGGCCGTTGCCATGGTAACGGCGGTTCTGACGGTAACAAAAACGTTACAGTTCAAGTCAGCCGAGGTCAATTCCTAACATATCAGTCGAATTCAATGTTATTACCCGTCCCTGGGGAATTAACGCTGTGATTCAAGGTCTCAGAACACAGTATTTCGCCTATGGGGATTTACATGGTTAAGGACCCCAAAGTGAGGTGGTTCGACGACTCAAAACCTATCGAAAGGTGCAGATACAATTTACAAGAATTTAGTATGTTGAAGTCGAGGGTACGACCTACAACATATCTGAAAATGAGCATAGATTTGCCTGCTCGTTTTTCTATAAAAGACACTTTGATTTGACCCCCAGCGGAGGTCATGGAACTGCAGGCGACGAACAGGAAGTGCCGGTAACAGTATCAAGGCGCAAATTCCCGCTGGCCGAAGGAGCAACGTAATCCAACTTATACCGTATCAACAACGATATATTCCTCTACCATTCACCACAGTTTCCACCTCGCTGTTGTACACGGAAGAATAACTACGGCCTTTGCAAGTACTGCGGTGCACTATTTTAACCCGAACTACTTTTGGGGACGGGGGTCGCGTATAAATACTGTGTTCTGAGACCTTGAACCAACTTGACCTTGGATTTCTTTTCATTCATACAATAAAACTAGTCAAGATATAAAACCGTACCAAGTTTTAGAACAGAAATCCAAATGGTTCCTGAGATATGGCCAACTTTGCACTTCGGCGCCTAGCACAGGTGTCGGCCCTGTACAAGGACTATCTGAGGGGCCGCTAATTGGTCTCATTATCTCAACAAATTTAATATTCTGGTTGACTTTTTCTTCTACAAGATGCTTGCCAGACCACATTCTACCGTTCTGAGTGATTTGGATTGGGGGTTAGTCTTTTTTAGGGCGGAAAAGGGGGGGGGGGTCGAGCGGGCTTTAGACCGCACTAAGTCCTATACTTAAGCATAGGGAGCGGTCTTGGCGGCCGTTGCCATGGTAACGGCGGTTCTGACGGTAACAAAAACGTTACAGTTCAAGTCAGCCGAGGTCAATTCCTAACATATCAGTCGAATTCAATGTTATTACCCGTCCCTGGGGAATTAACGCTGTGATTCAAGGTCTCAGAACACAGTATTTCGCCTATGGGGATTTACATGGTTAAGGACCCCAAAGTGAGGTGGTTCGACGACTCAAAACCTATCGAAAGGTGCAGATACAATTTACAAGAATTTAGTATGTTGAAGTCGAGGGTACGACCTACAACATATCTGAAAATGAGCATAGATTTGCCTGCTCGTTTTTCTATAAAAGACACTTTGATTTGACCCCCAGCGGAGGTCATGGAACTGCAGGCGACGAACAGGAAGTGCCGGTAACAGTATCAAGGCGCAAATTCCCGCTGGCCGAAGGAGCAACGTAATCCAACTTATACCGTATCAACAACGATATATTCCTCTACCATTCACCACAGTTTCCACCTCGCTGTTGTACACGGAAGAATAACTACGGCCTTTGCAAGTACTGCGGTGCACTATTTTAACCCGAACTACTTTTGGGGACGGGGGTCGCGGAGAAATACTGTGTTCTGAGACCTTTGTAAACATGGCACTGAAGTAGGGGCTGGCCGCGGACAGAACAAGTCGATGGCAGGGAAACCGCCGGCCCTCGACTTCAAGGACGACATCCTGCAGTACCCCAGCCTTATGGCCAACTTTGCACTTCGGCGCCTAGCACAGGTGTCGGCCCTGTACAAGGACTATCTGAGGGGCCGCTAATTGGTCTGGGGTTCTTGGTCTGCGGCAGCCATGTTGATGATGACAGTATGACCCGTGGGTCAAAGAGTAACTAGAAAAACACTGATTACCCAGTTAAAGTCGCAGTATGAGCACTACAATTATCATCTCTCGAGATGATGAAAGAATACCACCATACGATGAAAATAACCTTAATTGATTTATGTAGCGCTGACAGAAAGTGTTTAAAGTGCTGTTGCATACTGGTGTTGAGTCTACAGTGAAAACATGCGCCACAAGCTATGAGGAGTTTTCATGATGGAGGTAACGTTACACTCATGGGATGTGAATCCGTGTAAATTATGCTGTCGTTGAACATTAGTCTCATTATTTTTACAAGGCCATGAATTACAAATGCATTTGGCAAAAGGACAACTTTTTGTATTTATATACCTTGTATTTATTGTTATGTCATACCTGTGACGCGAAAACGTTCGATACGGGTTTCCGGACCGTGTGATAACTTTTCGTATCTCACGGGTTCTATTAAACTTGTCCCTTCATCCGCCGGGCGATCCTTCCCGCGGTCGGGCTGGGACCTCGGGTGATACAGAATACACGGTGTTGTATTCTATATTTATCAAATGGCGCAAAAAGAATACTATTACACATCGCACCATATAACAGGCGTAACCTAAATAAAGTTCGATAACTTGCAAGTTGCTTCGTCAGCAAAAGTTAAGAATAACATATAAACAGTTCACGTGACCAAACCCTAAGACTAAGTGACCATATAGGGGTCCCATCAACCTCCTTGGTAAAGCAAATAATCCACTAGCACTGCCCAGGGTCTGATCAGAGTGACAGCTGCTACATGCAGATGTGTGATTCCAGTCAGGCTAACATATAAAGTGATCAACAACGACAAAATTAATCACACTATAGCGAACCAATGAAATGTATATGTGATGCAAGTACACAATAAATATAATGTCAGCTAATAACTGGTATTGACAAAGGACTTAGTTACGTCAAAGCATATTACTTAGGTCAATCGAAGAAAATGTCCCATATGAAGACTTTATAGAAAAGATTTTTGTCAAAAATAAAAGTGCTATTTAAAAGCATAAAATATTCCACGTAGTTTAAGGGCACACATGTTAGTCCCTCAGAGAGTAAGATCTTCTTCATTTGCCTCCTCGTTTACATCACGACTTATTACAATTTGGAACAAACTTCCCGTTGAAACCAGAGGGCTGGGAGCATCAGCCACAAGCCAGTCCGATGTGTCTGCCTTTAAACGAAAACTACCTAAATTTATGCAAAACCGATTCCAACAAAACTTCAAGCTAGAGCAGGCCTGCACATGGTCACTAGCATGCTGTTGCGCCTCTTGCATTGCCACAAGGCCACGATAATTTTGCCCTATATTATGACTACATGTATATCTATTTCATAGATTTGGACTCAATAATGTATGTGTGTTGTTAAGTTGATTTATCTTGATTCGAACGTTACATTGATTATGATATCTGTTCTTGTATTTTATGTATATTATGATTTGATGTATAATTTGTTATGTTTAAGGTATGGCGGCTTCGAAAAGGTGTCTTTTGACACCTGTTCCGCCATACCCTCCAGTGTGGAGAATCCAAATAAATAAATATATAAGGTTTCTCCCATATTAATAAAATTGGCACAATTTGAAAAAAAGGTGTGATCCAAACAAAAATGTCATTGAACCACTACATGAGTTCCTATCCTACACATACATACACACGTACATAACCGTACTCCTAGAGTTAAAACGTTAACAAAGTTCCGCTTCCAGTAAGATCTATCATTTATCATAGTAATCAGGTCCCTATCACTTATTCCGGTCTCTGATTCAATAATGTTCTTTTACGTAAGGTAGGGACGGCCTTTTTGCCTCTTCGCCTCTGCTGGTTCGCCATGTCGAGTAACATGGCCAGCTAAACACGACGAAGAAGAAGAAGCTAAACTTAGCCGTCGTCGCCTGACTTCAGTTCAGATGGGTCGAAGAGTCCCATAGAGTTCTTTGTTTGTATCCTACACATTAACACCATAAAGTGCACACACAACAAATTGTGATTTATGCTCGTAAGTAAGGCACGGTGGGTATGATTAGGGCATGAATTTGGGAGAAGCCCAGGCTAATGGTATATTGTAGTATACTACACTTAAACTTACCCCTTATCATCTCTTATTGAAAGATATTTCTATATAAAAGAAAGGAGCGAGGAAGTATGGGCATGAACAGGAAGCAAGGAAGTATGTGTTTTTACTTCCACTACTGTAAAAAATCTTGCACATCAATTCCATTGTAGAGCATTAAGGAAAACCAAAGATCTAAACAAAATGTCTTTAACCAGTCCTGCTCTGTACTCTATTTGTGCCCTTGTCCTGCACATCAACATTGAATAATGCAATAAATAATGTGTTTTTATGTCCCCATAAGATATGGCAGGTATATACGTGCCACAGGGGAACAAGATTCCCATTCGTACTTATATTGCTCATTAGGCAAGATTGCCTTCACCTCTCTCCAGGCATCAGCAGACCTGTCGTACACATACACCAGATGTACAATACCTTCCTGGGAGTCGCTAGTACAGGTTAACAATACGTGCAGCTGGTTCTCCAATACGAAAAGACTGGGCATATAAAAAACAAACTTTCCTGGATTCGGCCAGCCTTGCAACTTCTGCCAGCGGTCTGACTCTGTGTCGTACACCATAGTCTTAGTAAAGTCATAATCTATGCAGAAAATCTCTGTTCCCATGGCAACCGCTCTAATGAGATCAGGAATTTCGATCGGTGGGGTCCGCTTGCTCCATTGGTCCTGATTGGGGTTGTAGCGATGCATTGTGCATGTCTCACTTGTGAGGAAATAGAGGTGCGACCCGCAGGACAATGTATAGAAGGATGCATGCTTGTGTATACGTTTGTTAAGTTGCAGCGGTGAACACTCCAGCCATTGTTTTGTGTGCTTGTTGTACTTTCTCATCTGCACCAAAGGCCAGCCACCATTTCGATCAACAAATATCAAATACAAAGACCGATCAGCTCCATAAAGCAGATACTTATAGTACCGATGATCTTCCTGTCGCTTTATCATTAGGGACATACCAGCATCTTCCCACACATTCTTTACATGGTTGTACTTTAACAGGAACAGCTGATTCTTATCCTCTGAATCTGATGCTTTACTATCTAGGATAAAGATAGACAGAGAGACATTGATTGTATGTACGATTGGAGTAATACTTGGCAAATGAATTTTAATCCCAACAAATGTAAAATCCTTACAATAAGCAGATCTAGAAATCCTATTAACTTTACGTACAAAATGAATGACACGGTCTTCGAGTCTGTTCCTGAATTTACCGACTTAGGGGTATTAGCTACGTGGAATTTAACTTTCGATTCTCATGTACATAATATCACTTCGAAAGCAAATTCAGCTCTCGGCTTTTTAAAGAGATCTGTAGGTTTCAATGCCCCTGTAAATGTAAAAAAAAATGCTATATCTCACTTTAGTCAGAAGCAGACTTGAGTACTGCTCTGTCGTTTGGTCACCCTATACACACAACCTCATTTCCTCAGTCGAAAAAGTTCAAAGACGTGCCTCCAAGTATATTCTTAATGATTACACAGCAGACTACAAGACGAGATTAATACATTGTTCACTATTACCTCTGTCCTACCGACGAGAAATACTTGATCTATGTTTTTTATATAAGTGCTTACTAGGACTTTATGATATTAATATTGACAACTTTTTAAATCTCCCACATCCCCTTTTAAGAGCACATTCACAAGCTAAACTTATCCCTGGTAAATGTCACACTACAAACTTTCAGTACACCTATTTTAACAGAATCGTCTACATATGGAACTCCCTACCACCTGAAATTAGAAAACTTCGGCTAAATCCAACATTCTCAACAAATCGTTTCAAGCAGTCCGTTATTGATCATTACTTCTCTCTTTTGGCCACACATTTTGATGTCTATCTAATAAGCACTTGGACCCATTGTTCCAAGTGCTGATTGGATGCACATCTAAATGTGTGGTCAACCTATAGTTACATCATTCTCATTTGTTTGTTAACCTTAGTTTATCTGATCCCTTTTATTGTTGTTTCGTTTGGGTATTGTTTCGTATCTTGCCGTTTTTTGTTAGAATACCTCCATGTAAAGTTCTTTGTTTTTATTTGCCCTTTCTCTATTGTTCATTGTTATGATTTTAACTGTTGCTGGAGGTGTGGGTCATGTAAAGGTATATCCTGTTACCCACACCTTGCAGAACTTTTTCTGTAAAGTTTAATAAATAAATAAAAAGATGTCGTTATCACTAGTGACTGTCATGTCCAAGAAATAAGGGAGGTCTTCAGGCTCGTAACTGCAGCTGATGTACTTCCCTTCCCGAGGGTTCATGAAGAAGATCTCATTGGTACTAGAAAGGGAAAAAATGCATAAGAAACTGTCAAATAAAACTGGACTGGAAACTCATACCCTTCTACATGACTAAGACTTGGGGCTCCCATGTTGTCCGACCAGGGTTGTAGCCAACCTGAAATCATTTTCAGTCCTCTTGATTTTGAATAGGAATCCTATCGAGCACCGAAGGAATAGCATGACGTTGCGCGTCATTTCTTGGGGGTCTGGGTGCAAAACAATTTTGAAATCTAGACCCTCTGAAACACTATTTCCTGCATTTTGAGGTGCAAATTTTGCTTTATAGACTAAGCTGTTCAATGGCATCTGTTTTGGTGAAGAAGAACACATGGTTTTTTTTTATATCTTTACATATCAATTTTTGTCTGTCCCAGGGGACGGAATGGGGAAAACTTTTTTTCAGTCCCCAGCTGCAAAATTCCTTCAAAGGACTGAAGGACAGGTGCTGGCTACAACCCTGCGTGGGACACATGAGGCAGTCAGGTAGGCCCAGAGGACTACAGGGATGAGACAGAAAGCACTGCATGCGCTGTTTTATAAAAACATTTAACTCCATAAGGAATGAACTTAAGTACCTAAAGTATAAGTTAAAATAAGATGAAAAGTACATTTATTGCAAGATTGCAATATTGAATGATACTGTGTAAGATTGTTTACGACTTTCAAGGGCAAACACAAAAGTATGTACTGACCCTTTGTGTGGATTAAGGTTAAACAGCAGTGCCATTTCTGTAGTCATCCCATGTCTTGGCTTGAGGTTAGGGCTCTTCTGCACAACATCCCTGATAAATGCAGAACTCCCAGGATCCTTCCTGACCAAAGGATGTTCCAAGATGGCTGCCGTGTCATCTGAGGTCAGCAGGTTGAAGCGGATTTGAGAAAGGATGCTGGGTAGGTGGTGCAATCTGTAGGGTAAAAGGTAATGGTTGACATAAGGGTACAGCGTAATGGTAGGTTCAGCTGACTTCTTAGTAACACAGTAGCTACTAAATCAAACATTTTTATTCATTCATATCTCTATGTCAAAAATACAATATTAACCTATCGGAACATTCAATTATGCCCACCTGTCCTCCCTGCTGTGCTGCACCCATCTCACCACAGCCTCCCACACTGTTGTCTCCTCTTTAACATCCAGCTCATCTTGGCTGATGATCTCAGCCAGCTGATTCACACTCAGGCTGCAGAATTCCTCATTGAAGGAAAACTGTGAAGAGACAGTGTATATGGTCACGTATATAGTTCTGTGGAAAAAATGTATTTTGGTACAGGCCTGATTTAAGTGAAAAATAGCACTAAAACTGGTTTTTGATCTTTTATATATGAATTTATATAGCGAACAGCTTTGAGCATTTGTCTCCGTATCGTGATCAATTCATAATTAAATGAATAATTATCCTCAATCTCGTTGGGGCAGAATGGACAAAACCTCTGGTCACGAGGAGAATTCTAATTATAACGTTAACATATTCCAATCACCCTTCTATCCGAAGAAAGTTAACACGCCATTATGCTATCAAATATGAGACGAACCTACCTCAACAAAGTGTCTATGGATCAACTTCAGACAAGTTTTCCGTATACTGTCCAGAGAGAAGACATCAGCAAACTTGTACAGGTCCACACATGTGGAGCGCTCCACATTCATGAACATGTAGCTGCTGCAGGTGTCTCTCACATAGTCCAGTTGGAGGAGGTCGGCTGCCTGGTACAGGGGCTGCACTTTGTCCAGGGACACATGGAGGGTTCCCGAGTAGATGTAACTCAGGATCTCTCCAAACATGCCTGCATCCACACCCTGCAAAACATTTTTTGCATATATTGTTTCATTTTGTTTATATAAGTTTATAACACTTCATTATTAGGGTCAAATTTTCACTACATTCTGCTATTTTATTTACATGATCTCTACTATTTGTACATGATCTCTAACATGCTTCTGATTGGATTTCTTTTTTAGTTAAAAAAATGCTCATAATAATTATTATTCGTGACCCGAAAAGTTGACCTTTAACCTCTACGTCCAAAAAGGTCAGAAGGTGGCATTGGTGAGTAGGGGTTCTAAGTAAGGAAAGTTTGACATTTGTTGATTTGGTACAGAATGTGTTCCCCCTTTATACGCGCTGTCTTAAATGCGTACCATCTTGGGAAGCTCCTGTTGTACTCTATTTTATCCACACATACCCTAACGTTACCTGTAAAACAACCGTCTTCTGCCGACTTTCCGCCATGTCACTTGTAAACATGGCCCTGAAGTAGGGGCTGGCCGCGGACAGAACAAGCCGATGGCAGGGAAACCGCCGGCCCTCGACTTCAAGGACGACATCCTGCAGTACCCCAGCCTTCTGTAAGTCACCCACAGCTCCAAGAAACCCCTGCAGATAGGTCTCGTCTTGGTAGGAACGAGGACGAACTGCGCTGACGTGGGGTTCTTGGTCTGCGGCAGCCATGTTGATGATGATGATGATGACTGAGAGATCAAAGGTTAAAATTATCTACACTGATTATCCACATAGTGTAGCAGACCGATACCAACCGGTCATGAGGTCAAGGACAAGTACGAGGGGCGTTCAATAAGTAATTCCCTTGACCAACTTTCAGTTGTCTGCTCTAGATGAAATTTTGCATATGTAATGATTCATATTTCTATAGGTTATGTTGCAAAAAACAGCTCTGAACTAATTGTGGTTTCTGATTTAGAGGTGTTTGAACTGAGTCAGGTGTGAAATGGAGCCAGGTGTGAAATGGAGCCAGTTGAGTGTCGTGCAGTGATCCGGTTTTTGTATTTGAAAAGACGCACACAAAAGAGACTTTTGAGGAAATGAAAGAAACTTATGGTGATGATGCCTCATCGTATGACCTTGTAAAACGCTGGAATCGTGAATTCAAACATGACCGGAAGTCTGTGGAAACAGCTCCCAGAGCTGGTCGTCCCTCTTCTGCCATTGATGAGGCATCTGTTGGAGGACCAACCTAGGGTGTTCTACAAAAGCGGTATCCAGAGCTGCATCAAACAATGGGAGAAATGCATAACTCTGGGTGGTTCCTATGTAGAGAAAGACTAATAACTGTGCCAAGTTTCATTAATCTCCTGCTATGGGAAATGGGTCAGCGGCATTACTTATTGAACGCCCCTCGTAGGTGGTTGTAAGAGTGATACCATCTGATGATCATCTCTCGAGATGCAATGATTTGTTGTGTACTAGCAATTAATCACCAGATGTGAATAAAAAAGTTATATCTAAACTTTCATGGTAGGTTTGGCTTGCTGATTGTCTGCATTTTATTATAGCCTACATTGTGACTAACGATATACCTGCCTTCGTTTAACGGGTTTTCAAAGAGAGAGTGAGTGAGTGAGTGAGTGAGTGAGTGAGACAAGTGAGACAAGTCGTAAATATTCTATGATATAATATTCCGATATAATATTCTATTCTTATGAACCTCAACAAAGAACAGTGGCCTCCACACAGTAGACGAAATGGACGACTCTTTGTTTCCATCATGAAATATTTATTGTTTTTGAAAACATGCATAACGATATTTTACTTCTTTAGTGACAGTAACAGCAACAAATAGCATAAGATTGCATGATGCAAACTGCCACCGTCCAGGGATGTTTGGTGTCCCTTCTTGAGGAGGCAGACCAGTGGAGAGATGTCACAAATGCACCTTAGTCGGGCCTACATATTAAGTGATACAAAAATACAATTTGATCACAGGAAAAATACACAAAATCTTAAAATACAATAGATGTAATGTTACTATAACTAAAAGTTTTAATAAAATAAAATACTATACTGTCTGCCATTCTGTGGTATCACTGCTATTATAGTTTAAGACAATGGACACTAAGTTAGTCCTAAAACGCCCATAATAGATATGAAAAAAAGCAAGAGATATGTATATATCATATCAAACTGCTACTTCAAAGTACAAACTGTACTACAAGGTCTCACCCCTTGTAGGGGCTTTGGCAAAAGCCGAGATCTAGCCAAATGTTAGGGTTATACTTTTTTATTCACTGTCGTCCATGTCCTCCACAATAACGTTTAACACTAACAAACGTAAGTGGTGTGATTTTGTGCTCCCATATAAAAATGATATCTGAATGAGCATGACTTCGCTATCGACTTCTTCCATAAAACTTAACAATAGAATAACTGTAAAGTTATCAACACATATAATGGTAATTATGCCTCGCAAATAACGTCTCAAATATAAAAGTAGACCCAAAACCGTTCAATTACGTGAACAATAATCATAAAATCCTCATAACGGGTATATGACATCTTAGCTAGGGTGTTTTAGTTACCCTAACAAGGCTGCCATTCTACCCATTCACTAACTAGATAGTGAGTGGGTAATATAAGAGACCCTGTAAACCAGGATGGTACCTGGTTATCGATGTCTGGTAACTACTGCTGTTAGACGTTAATACACAGACATCACTGCAATCCGTTATATAGAAAGATGTCCCCGGTCTAAAAAAAGCAATTCTGTTCTGTAAAATTTAGCCAAAGTAGAAAATCAAAGTAGAAAATCTAATACCGGTACAACAGCTATCCCGTTGTAAGTGCATTCTACAAAACTTGAGATCTACACAAAACATCGTGAATAAGCCTTGCCCCGTGTGCCTTATCCTGCACATTAATGCTGAAAAGTCTTAGAAGTGATATGTTTTATACCCCCTTGAGATAAGGTAGGTACATACGTGCCACAGGGCAATGAGAACCACGTGCTATATAAGTCTCACTAAGGTAGGTGAGAGGCAGGGTAACCTTCAGATCTGTCCAGGCGTCAGCAGACCTGTCATACACATATACCAGGTGTTCATTTTCACCACCATTTTTACAGGTGAACCATACGTGCAGCTGGTTCTCCATTACAAAAAGACGGGGATTGACATAAATTTCACGGTTTTCTGGATTCGGCCAACCTTGCAGTTTCTGCCAGCAGTCTGACTCTGTGTCGTACACCATAGTCTGGGTGAAGTAACGATCTGTGCAGAAAATCTCGGTTCCCATGGCTACTGCTGTACTGACGTCTTCAACAGTCATTGGCGGGGTCAGCTTGCACCAACGGTCCTGGCTTGTGTCATAGAAATGTACCTCGGCGCTGGTGAGGAAATAGAGGTGCGAACCGCAGGACAATGTTGCACAGTGCCAGTATGTAGTATTCTCATGTTGCAGCTTTGAACACTCCTCCCACTGGTCTGTGTTTCGGTTGTACTTCCACATCCACACCGATCCACTTTCATCAACTTCATCGACACCAAGATAGTACAAAATCTGATCAACTTCAACAAGGTACTCACCCCAACGCCTAAAGTCATGTTTCCAGCTGTGCCATCGATATACTGATGACATACCGGCATGTTCCCACACATTCTCCGCATGGTTGTACTTATAGATAGGCAAGTGTTCATTACGGTCTCGGTCATGAGTTAGGATGTAGATGTTGTTATCACTGGTGACTGTCACTTTTACGGCGAAAGGGCAGTCTTCAGGCTTGTAACTGCAGCGGATGTAGTGCCCCTTCCGAGGGTTCATGAAGAGGAACTCTTTGGAACTGAAGAATATAGAATACACAGTAAAGTAAATAAAATGCAACTGGAAACTCACACATTTTCCTCGTGAGGTAAGCCTTCGAAACTAATGTTGTAGAAAAATAAAATTCAGTATGACTCTGAATAGTGTGGAGAGCATAGTGTGAGGACCTGAAAATACAGAATAACCTTGTTAATTCAAAATTGTGATGTATGTTTACACTCCTTTACATTTGGGACCGCATTGTAAATACTTTGCATAAATGTGTCTGTATATATGTAAATACCTTACGTTTTGTGACCGCATCTCAATGTGAACCAGTCAGAATTGCCCTGAAGAAGGTGACAGACGGTCACCGAAACGTCGGAATTTATAAAGCGATGGTTGTGTAAAAAGAGTCTCTTTATTCAACCTTGTACAAGGATTGCAGAACTAGTAATTCAAATAAAGAAGTATATACTCAGGGGTGCCTAAGCATTTGCACGAACCCTATGAAATTCGTACGAATATTATGTGATACACACGAATCACTATGCGAAAACGCACGAATATTATGAAATTCGCACGAATCACTATGCGAAATCGTACGAATTTTATGAAATTCGCACGAATCACTATGTGACACACACGAGCCTTATGTGATTTGCACGATCCTTATGCAAAAACGGCGGCCGGGAGGAAGCATGATTTTGAGCGTTTCTACCCGAGATATTTATATTTCAAGGCATGGAATGGACATTTACCGTCGCAAAGATGTATTTGATAGCCTGTGAGCTACTGTTTAGCTTCATTTCGGCGTGTTACATCGTATTTTCAGTCGCCGAAGCGGCGAAGCCTCCATCTTGAAAATCCCGCTCCGTTTGTCACGTGACCCCGCCAGTGGTTGCGCAATTTCGCATAAGGATCGTGCAAATCACATAAGGCTCGTGTGTGTCACATAGTGATTCGTGCGAATTTCATAAAATTCGTACGATTTCGCATAGTGATTCGTGCGAATTTCATAATATTCGTGCGTTTTCGCATAGTGATTCGTGTGTATCACATAATATTCGTACGAATTTCATAGGGATCGTGCAAATGCTTAGGCACCCCTGATACTGACGACTTATTGTCCAGGCAGTCCAGCAGAACCATTTCTGTAGTCATCTTTTCCTGTACCACATTTCTGATGACCTCAGAGCTCCAAGGCTCATCCCTGACCAAGGGGTCATCCAAGATGGCTGCCATGTCGTCTGAGGTCAGCAGGTTGAACCGGATGTGAGGGAGGATGCTGGGTAGGTGGTGCAGTCTGTAGGGTACAGGATAGGGGAAGATTTTTGAGGTAATCATTTTGCATCGCCGTAGAAAATGCTTGGATGATGAATCATGTGGATACTGCCATCTGTGTCATCAATCGAATCGAGTATCTATTGCCATACAATGTATCCATACAATAACCAAATGCAAAGAAAGGCACCTATATATCATAAATATATTAATATGATGACACCCGCCTGTCTTCCCTGCTGTGCTGTACCCATCTCACCACAGCCTCCCACACTGTTGACTCCTCTTTAACATCCAGCTCCTCATTGCTGATGATCTCAATCAAATTCTTCACACTCAGGCTACAGAACTCCTCACTAAAGAAAAACTGTGGATGCAAACAGTACATGATTGTACAACTACCAAGGTACTACAGAAATGTCATTTCCTTGTTCTGACATACAAAAAGCTTGATGAGTATATGACTAAACTAATCAAGATAAGCCAGCAAATTCTAACAAATATGTCGCTTAGATGACTTGATATTGTTCTGATCATTTAACCTCCTTGTTCTGACATATGATAATCTAAAATTGTATATGACTTATAGAACGGAATTCTTTACATTTGTATAGCAAATATAACTGCCTATTGGTCTAACACACCAACTATGCAGGCACACGGCACAGCAGTAGTAGTTGGTTATGTATATCAATTGACCTGTCACACATAACGTACACCAAAAAGGTTATAGAGATGTAGCTTAATTGATTTTGAACAAAATTATAACAAAATGTCTCCTTTTCCAATACTCTGTTACGTTGGGTCTATTTGCCTAGAAATATTACATTCGTTAGTACCTCATTGCAAGCTACATTTCGTGTGTTTTTGCTATTGGGTGGGCTGACTACCCACTTTTCCCAGGCAGGGACTGAGCTGTGAGGAGCGGCTGGCATTCAGTGCTAAATTGCGGTATGTCAGCAAAATACAAACTGGCATTGCTATTTGGTACAATTGCCTAACCCAATATGAAGACCAGGGTTGTAGCCAGCACCCGTCCTTCCTTCCTTTGATGGAATTTTGTAGCTGGGGACTGAAAAAAAATTTGCCCATTCCGTCCTCTGAGATGAACAGAAATCAATATGTAAAGATAAAATAAAACTGTCTCCCTTGTGTAATTTTTCCCCCAAACAGATACCAGAACAGAACAGCTTAGTCCACTGGCAAAATTTACACCTCAAAATGCAGGAAATAGCATTTCAGAGGGTACAGATTTCAAATTTTTCTCGGTGAACATGCCCCCGTACCCCCCTAGGAATGTCGCACCGATAGGATTCAGAATCGAAGGGACAGAAAAAAATTTCAGGCTGGCTACAACTCTGATGAAGACTAACCTCAGTAAAGTATCTGGCAATCCACTGCAAACAACGCTTCAGGACAATTTCTATGGAGAAGACTTCAGCAAACTTGTACAGGTCCAGACAGTTGGAGCACTCCACGTTCATGACCATGTAGCTGCTGCAGGTGTCTCTCACATAGTCCAGTTGGAGGAGGTCGGCTGCCTGGTACAGGGGCTGCACTTTGTCTATGGACACATGGAGGGTTCCCGAGTAGATGTAACTCAGGACCTCCCCAAAAATGTCTGTATCCAAACCCTGCAAAACAGTAGAATGTAAATATCAACATTTACCACATAAGGTTGTTGCACATATAGCATTATTTAATACAGATATTTGTGATAACGATATGACATTCCTTAAAACTACATGTTCATAACAATAATTTGAGAACCGCAAAGTTGACCTTTAACCCTAAATACATTTTCCAAAGCGGCCAGTAAATAGGGAGTGACACATGAAAGGAAATTTTACCATTTGTTGATTTTATGTCAACAATGTGTTTCACCTATTTGACAAATTCTCGATTTGCAATTTCCCTGAGTTACTCTATTCTAACCACACGTCACGCCAACCCTACCTGTAAAACAACAGTCTTCTGCCGACTTTCCGCCATGTCACTTGTAAACATGGCCCTGAAGTAGGGGCTGGCCGCGGACAGAACAAGCCGATGGCAGGGAAACCGCCGGCCATCGACTTCCAGGACGACATCCTGCAGTACCCCATCCTTCTGTAAGTCGCCCACAGTTCCAAGAAACCCGTGCAGATAGCTCTCGTCTTGGTAGGAACGAGGACAAACTGCGCTGACGTGGGGTTCTTGGTCTGCGGCAGCCATGTTGATGATGATTCTATGACCCCAGGTCGGGTAGATAGACTGGACAAACACTGATTACCAACATAATATAGCGGTACCGAAACAGTCGAAAGACACACATAAAACACACACATTTTTGAGAAATTCTAAGAAGCCATATTGATGTGCCTTTCTTCCGAATAAGAGTAAAGAAGTCTTACTACACCTTATTTCAATAACGTCGAAGTTTGGTTGTTGAGAATAGAAGGGCGACATTATGTAATTACCAAAGGCAAATGTGTTACTGTAACACTACTAACATCTACAGTCAAACCTGTATTAGCGGCCACCTTTGCATAGCGGCCACCTGCCCATAGTGGCCACTTTTTGTCGGTCCCTTGGATTCGTAATGATTAAGAAATAGGCTTAGCGGCCACCTGCCCAACGCGGCCGCGGCCACACGATTTCCGGTCCCGCAGATACAAAAACACTGCCGATTACGGCCACGCGGACCGCTGATCTATGTTCCGGCACGCGTTCGGCCATATACAGCGGCCGTATCGTCACCCTACGCCGGATTTAAAACCTCTTTAAATTATTTTCAAAACAAAACTTCGTAAACTGTCGCTGACAAACGAGGTCATATAAGGTCAATAGACGACACCAATATTACGGAGGTTAATTGTGGTAAAGTTTACGATCTAATACACTATCGCTTAGGTTATTTACATCTCAAAAACTTTCAAAATAAATTATTACAAAGACAAAATGATATGAACTTCAGACTATGGTGGATTTTATTCTTACATTTATTGAAAGACAAGTCTAAAATGACGAGACTTTTCTTGTGAGTAACACATTAGCATAATGGCGAATCTGACGTGTGAACGCGAGCCGGAACACACGGACGGCAAAGTATCAAAGGATCCAAGACGAAAGATAAAAGAAATACGTATGACGATATCGGTCCCTTCAGACAATATCAACTGTAGAACATTTAAAACTTTTTATAGCTTTTGTTTTCTTAATACATATCAAGGACGTTACATCAACAGGCCTGTTGATGTAACGTCCTTGTACATATAGTGTAAAAATCATTGCAGTACATGTTCAGTACTGTATTATGTAAATAAAGATCACTGGGTACTAATTAAAACCATGTGTTATTGCTTGTGGTCAATTAATTAGCATATTCTCTATAGTGGCCACCTCTCTATAGTGGCCTATTTTGACCAGTCCCTTGAGTGGCCGCTAAAGACAGGTTTGACTGTATTACCAAAATACTGCCACTATTCATAATACTGCCAAATAGATATGCAATTTATTTAAGGAGATCTACTTGCATCGCAACAGTAATTTACGACGTATACGCACTTCAGACATCCACGTGTTCGGCTTCGATGACGAGAACTGGCTGCTAGCTGTGGCTGCCCCAGAACCTGAATGACACCTTCGCGGGGGTAAGGAATGCTACACTACTGCACGAAGCACTGAAAGATACAACTGTAGACGTCTCAAACATAAGAGAAACAGATTGAAGTCACTCTTGATCAATTCTCATGCCTGCTTCACGGCAACCACCTCCTCCTACACAGGGACATCCAACAGCCAAATCGCCTGTCTGGATGTACCCTGCTTTTTCAACCGTCATCCTTAGTTCCTGACAGCCCTGCTTATAAATATTAATGGGCTTACAGGAACTAAGAGTGACGGTTAAAAGAGCAGGGTACATCCAGACAGGCGGTTTGGCTGTTGGATGTCCCTGCGTAGGGGGATGGTCAACCAATACTAGCAATGTTGCGGAATGGGAGTGTCGAAGGTCTCAACAAGTTGCTGCCGCGCCGCGTGCATGCGAGGCCGGTGCGACATATCAAAGGGCGGTAATTATACGTATAACCGGCCGACGGCTATATCACTACAGATACAGGTGCGGAAAAAAACGCTAATCTACCTCCAACAAAGGTTCAGGTTCCGAATTAGATTTGACCGTATAATCATTGCTATAGTTCAATAGTCACTTTACGTACGAAACGTAGATTTAAAAACGTTGTAATCATAACAGAGAAATTGGGATGAAATAAAGACAGGATGTCAACATAGTATCTTGTAATTTATTAATTATTGTGTGCAAAGTTTGTCAATCAACTTTTAAAAAAGAAGGCAGACGTAATAATGTGCATTCCACCATGAATACTTATCACGCTTGACATATACATTTTAATCCATGGCGAGTATACAAATCAGTAAAGAACAGTTTTACAATGAAATCTTATTACAGATAGGTCTATTTGCTACGCATGCACAGTACGAGGGGTGATCAATTATTTATTCACGCGTGCAACAATTTTCGTCCGTTTCAATAAAATGGTTCTGGACCATATTGTTAGTCGTCTACAGCAGATGCAAAATAAGCAAATATATGCCGTAATTTGGGACAAGAATAAAAAAAACGGATACTGATGTCATAGAATGGCAAAGTCAAATCAAAACTTAGAGAAGAAAGAACAAAAATGCTGTTCACTTATAATAGCATACTCTGTGTGTTCAGTCATTTCTTCAACCTTACTGACCACTTGTATTAAATAAAGAAACCAGATTTTCCGTCACGTTCACATAAGTTTTTAGCTTCCACGGAGATTTCATCAATATAATCAAATTAACATGAAAAAGAACTTACTTTAGCTTGCTAACATTAAACCTATAATTCATCAAAGTCATGACAGCATTAATGTGTTGTTCACGACATAGTATTGTTTCGACATACTACCAAGTTTATAGCAAATTATAGATCCGTAATTAACTGTAATTTTCAACGCAAGAAATTGGACTTGCCAAACATTTTCGACTGAGCAACTCCAGTCTTTGTCAAGTTCGACGTGTATCACGTGACATCACAGAAGCAGTGGATGGCTCATCCCTTCTCAAATACTGGAGTTGATCAATCGAAAATTCAGGTAAGTGCAATTTTTGTGCTGGAAGTTACAAGTCCACTTGAACTAGAGTGGGCATTCTAACACAGATAAACTTTAAAGCTACAGTTCAGTACTCATTCTTTTTGGATAGTCCGTTTTCTATACAGGCCTCAGTGGATCTATAGAGGTTATCAGATGTGGCTGATTCACCTTCGTCCTTCCCATAGATTAACTGAGAAGTATCGTGTTCTGCTTTTTAATTCTTATACATTCGCTGAACAGCAGCAGATGCTTCGCTCCTATACCTGTTTCGACCCACATCAGAGGACGTATAGAGGTTAGCAGATGTACCTGGTTCGCCTTTGTCCTCCTCATAGATTAACTTAGAAGTACATTGTACTGATTTCTTATTCTCATACACTAGCTGTACAGCAGTAGATTTCTCTTTCCTCTTATTTTTTGGACCCTCATCAGAGGACCTATAGAGGCTACCAGTTTTATCTGCTTCACTTTTGTCCTTCCCATAGATTACATGAGAAGTACTTTGTACTGCTTTCTTAATCTTACACATTTGCTGAACAGCAGCAGATGCTTCTCTCTTATTCTCATTGTCATAGATGAATTTAGAAGAAGCATATTTTGTTTTATCATCATCATATTCAGGAACGTCCGTTTCATCTTCGGTATCATCGGATATCATTTCTTCATCGTTATTGCCATGCGTGTCAATCTTCTGTACAACCATTACAACAGAAGATATTGCTTTCTCTCCGTCTTTATGTGTTTCGTTTTTCAAAATAGCCCGGCATCTACATTGTTATTTGTGTGTAACGCAGGCACATAATCAGCTGTCAAAACTTCATTGTCATTTTCATACGCATTTGTGTCCGGCTCAGATACGGAATTCATTGGTACTACTTCGTTGTCGTTTTCATACACGTTTGTGTCCATCCAAGACACAGAATCGGATGTCAAAACGTCATTGTCATTTTCATACGCATTTGTGTCCGGCTCAGATACGGAATTCATTGGTACTACTTCGTTGCCTTGGACCACAGACGTATTTGGGCCTCCTAAATCGTTGGTACTCGTTCCAAGAGTACCTGGTATTCCCCCCTGCCCTTCTAAACCATAGTTGTCAACGTTGATAATATTTAAACCGGCTGGAAATCTTACTGGTACCAAAGGAGGCATTTTGGAACGTTGCTTATAGAAAATTGTAACGACAGCACAACATATCAGCAGGGTCCCAGCAACACCAATGGAAATAAAGATACAAATAGATATGAGTGTCAATTCAGCATCACTGTCTGTGTTGTCTGATACACGTGTAACGGATATTGAGGTGTTTTCTGATGTAAGTACTGGGAAGTCAGTAAGCAGACTGAGTGTAACTGACGTGGAGCCGACAGGACTTGTTGCAATACAGATATACATACCAACATCTGCTGCAGTAACATTGGTTATAGTGATGGTACCATTCACATCCACAGTCACCCTCCCAGGTGACATAACAGTTACATTCCTTCCAGATGGAAGGGTGACTGTGATATCTGGGGTCGGAACTCCTGAAGCTTCACACATCAGAACGAGTGTTTCCCCGGTCAACAACGTAATGTTGCCAGATACCACTTCAAACCTCACAATTCTAGCCTTTTCACAGATCAGATCTTCAGGGTTTATATCTTTAAGCATTTGTCCGGCAAACCTGATGGGTTCTTTACATTTGATTTGATTTTGAAGCAGTGCCAAGGTCATGTTTTGCCTGAAGGGAACCATCCTACAGTCACACTGCCATGGGTTATTCTCAAGGTTTACAGTTCTAATCAACAACAGGTCCGTATATCCAGACAGTACATTAAGTTGATTTTTATTCAGGTCCAGAAACTCGAGTTGGGGTAGGTTTGAAAACACACCGGTCTGAATGTTACGTAGGTGATTGGAGCTCATGTTTAAGCGGATGAGCTGGGTTGAGTTTACAAATGCACCAGGCAGAATATAAGTTATCTGATTGGAGGACAGGTACAAAGATCTAAGCGATGGTAGATTAGAAAATGACCCAGATTGAATGCAAGTTAGCTGGTTCGAAGATAAGTCCAACCAGCGAAGATGTTGTAGAATAGCAAATAACCCAGGTTGAATGTTATTTATTTGATTGGAGGACAGGTCTAATTGGCGAAGCAGGGGTAGATTTGAAAATGACCCAGGTTGAATGTTATTTATCTGATTGGAGGACAGATCCAACTCGTCAAGCAGGAGTAAATTTGAAAATGACCGAGGTTGGATGTTATTTATCTGGTTGGAGAACAGGGTTAATTCCTGAAGCTGGGGTAGAGTTGAGAATGACCCAGGTTGAATGTCATTTATCTGATTGGAGGACAGGTCCAAGGAGAAAATTTCGGGTAGATTTGAGAATGACCCAGGTTGAATGTTATTTATCTGGTTGGAGGACAGGTCTAACTCGTAAAGTAGAGGTAGATTAGAAAATGACCCAGATTGAATGATATTTATCTGGTTAAAGGACAGGTTTAATTCCTCAAGCTTGGGTAAATTTGAAAACGTCCCAGGTTGAATAAAAGTTAGCCGGTTGCAGGACAGATCCATCACTTCAAGCCGGAATAGATTTGAAAATGACCCGGGTTGAATGTTGTTTATCTGGTTAGAGGACAGATCCAACTCCTCAAGCTTAGGTAGAGTTGAGAATGACCCAGGATGAATGCAAGTTATCTGGTTGGAGGACAAGTACATGGCCAAGCGGTAAACTCGTAGTAGATTTGAAAACGACCCAGGTTGAATACTCTGTATCTGGTTGGAGGACAGATCCAACTCGTCAAGTCGGAGTAGATTTAAAAATGAACCAGGTTGAATGTCATTTATCTGATTGGAGGACAGGTTCAAGGTGAGAAGCTTGGGTAGATTTGAGAATGACCCAGGTTGAATGATATTTACCTGATTGGAGGACAGATCCAAGGTGAGAAGCTTGGGTAGATTTGAAAATAACCCAGGATAAATGGAAGTTATCTGGTTCGAAGACAGGTGCAAATCTTTAAGTCGTGGTAGATTAGAAAATGACCCGGGTTGAATGTTATTTATCTTGTTGGAGGACAGGTCCAACTTGTAAAGTAGGGGTAGATTCGAAAATATCCCAGATTGAATAGCATTTATCTGATTGAAGGCCAGGTCCAACGTGTCAAGCTTGGGTAAATTTGAAAATGTACAATTCTGAATGTTAGCTATTTTATTTCTACGTAAGTTAATTCCTGTTATGTTTGTGTACTTAGAGAAGTCAGAGTGATTCAAGGATACAATAGCGTTGCCCTCTAAGTTATGGTAGGTCACGATTGTGGGAAGACCTTGAGGAACACTCCTTAGGCCTTTGTCACGACAGTTACAGGATGATAGACAGCTGTCACACGGTGTGTTTGGTCCACTTTCCTTGAAGATCATCAACAGAAGAATCAGACGTATCTCCAGTCTGTTAGACATATTCTGTACGGAAAAAGAGAAATATCGTGTAGATGTGATATTGCTTACTTAATCAGGCCTACAGAGTACCATTGAGTATAGGTCATATTGAGCATTAAGCGCCTTCACTGTGTAAGCCACAGTCAGGTAAACAGAGTGGCAAACACCAAGCCTCTCATCTGCAAAGTCGGGCAGCGTCAATTTCGCTTCATTGGACATGGCCTCAAAATGCATCACTCCGCACATATGCGCTCTATGTCAAAGAATCTAAAAATGGTACATGCTGCTTTCTCTGCTTAGCACCAATGAGAAAGAGTATGGAAATTAAGCACACGTCACTACCAGCGGACCAGCCCCCTGCTGTAGTGAATTGCACAAAGTGTGGCTCAAGGGCTTCGAAGTGGAGGTGGGCGCCACCCTAGCCATCTGTAGATGCATGGGCAAACTTTAACTTAACTCTAGCCAGACTGGGTGGAGGGGGGAGTGCCCGCGCCAACTTTGCCGTCGTATAGCTCCAAAACTGCTACTGCTAGAACAACCAAACTTGGTGACTTTTCCTAGAATATTGTGAATAACAGTAAAAAAACAAATAGAGTAAGTTTATAATTTTTGTGTTGCCATGGCAACGGGTTTCTGAAAGGCAAGTTTCACAAAAATCACTAATTTTGATTTGAACAATGGGATTTTAAGATTTTCTTGCTAAACTAAACTTCTTTTCATATATGTTTAATATCTAACACATCTTAGTTCAAAATGCATGATTAAATATTCATAAATTATGCTAATTATATGACGTAAATTGTCAAAAACCAAGATGGCCGACAATATCATGATGAAAAGTATAACCAGCTTATTTTCAATCGGATTTCATCACTACTTGGTTTATTCTTACATAAAACATTCATGTGAACGTTTTCAATCCATTTTTCATTGGGTATTAGCGTTATATCTTGATAGCTAAACTACAGGTGACGTCTTTTCTTAACGTCATTTTGACCTCGTTTTTGACAACAGAAGTCTTATAACACTTAGATATTGGTAAGAAACCTTTATTGGTAACTTTTTGTGTGAAATATTAAGGTATGGGGATTTCCCGTTTTAGCCGAAAAAAATAATTTAATGACGTCACAATTACGTCAAATTACGCCATAATGACATAGAATTTTTCGGAATTATAAAAATGGACGAGCATATCAACCCTGCAAATTTTATGATCGTACATGATCACTTACCACTGCACTCTCAACTGTACTGACAGGTGTACAGTATAAGGGTGTGGTCTGTCTAGACTTAGTTACAGTGCAAGTAACACCACACGTTGTACATCAATAGGTGGTCAAATCCGGCTTAAGCCGGTTAAGGCTCTCCATTTCATATACTCTATCTTGCAACATTTTGATGTTTACCTTTCAGGTAACACAAAAACGAAATGAGATGAAACTTTGCTTTCATCCAAAAGTCTCCCTCTAGATCAGAATGTAGACAAAATTGTTTTGCGGATGACTGTGTCCATCCCCACACACTCGATGAAGCTTTTGACAAAGAAAGGGCATGTTTTGACTCATGTTAGATACTGAAACAGTATGAATAAATGTGTGTGCCTTTTGTTGCTGTAACGTTGTAAAAGTCACTCAGAGACCATCAATTTTTCTAACATTGCTACGGAAATACTCGACGAAAGTGGTACTGGTAAGCTAGAAACATTTAGTTACAAACAACGATCAAATTAAGTTCATAGTTTCGAGGTATTATCAAGTCTTCATTTCAGATAGAAAAGACAGCGAACTGATGCAAACATCTGTACGTTAACTCCCTGAAAGGTAGAAATACCTTTCAAAGCCCTAATCCCTAAGCTAGACCAAAGTACTATAAGGATTTCAGATCACTTAACCCTATTCAGACCGGGGGGGGGGGGGGGCTTTTGAGGCCCGCGCCAACTTCGATGTCCTATAACGCCAGAACGCCTTACGCTAAAGCCACCAAATTTGGTGAGTTTTCCTAGAATATTGTTGGCAACAATTTTACGAAGTTTTACAAATTTTCCATTTTTTCGTGTTGCCATGGCAACCGTTTGCTGACAGGCAGTTTTGCCAAAAATCACTATTTTTGGTTCTAACAATGTATTTTTCACATTTATTTGCTATATTACTGCTATTTTGTTACATAAATAAAATCTTATATTATTTAGCATATCTTTCATAATCATATATGCATAAATTATGCTAAAATAGCAGACGTCCTGTGGGCATTCATTTATATCATGTAACAAGTGGCAGGAGGGACTGGTCAAAACTAATGCATGTGCTTGAGTAAGAATAATAGAGCAATAGTTTCTTAGACCATGTGAAGGCGAACCTTATTCATTTCTTAACGACTCTTCGAGCGGTTCAAATCTCCCGCCTTCTCGTAATGATAAGAGAGAACTAGGGGGACATGATATCAACGTTGTATTTAGTAAGATACTAGTATTTCTTCTTGCATGATAAGTACACCCCCAGCGGCACCTTAAAAGAGAGCAAACATCACAAAACAGACAAACAGAAACCCATTGTGAGACTTTAGACCTTTTCCTCTTGTTAAATGTTGTAGCTAGATCCATTTTAACAAATGCTCAAGGAGCTCTGATTTTTTATCCGAGGAGAAAATAATCCTTGTGGTATGATTTGGAAGTACAGAATTTATAGAATTCCACCCGCCCGAATATGTACAAGAGCATAATAACTAAACATGTAAGTATATACATGTAACAGAGTCAAGTTACCTGAGTAAATGTATTGATAATAGTGACATTTATATCGAGCTTACACTGGTCGACTCTTACAAAATTGCTGTGAAAAGGTAGGATAGATTTCTTTGGGTCAATATGTCTGGATACGATTGCCAAATATCTTTCATGAGGATATAGCAAGGAGAATTGATATTTTCATCTTATAAAACCTCATTCACTGACTGGAATTATCTACTTGACATTCAATGACTGGAATTATCTACTTGACATGATATTTGTTGCACAACAGTATCGTTAAACGTATGTAACAAATCTTGATATGACCACAAGTAATACAAATTGAATGGGCAAATTTACTATTTATACATGTAAAGAATAATTAAGCACTGACAGCAATTTTACCTGAGTGTATGAATGAGTATAACGTTAGATATCAAACGTACAGTTACCTCAACATTAGTTCATAATGTTATGTTATGACAATCCCTATATGGAAAAAATCATAAGGCGGTTACATCCATGTCCATTTCTATTGTGCCAATATTACGTTTCTGTCGCTTATCTAGGTTCAAGCAAAATTCATCCCCCCAGCTTATTTAACTGTATACCTGACTTCGGCATTTATCAAAGTGTTTTCTATCTTAATCAAGTTATGTGGACGCAACAATGTGAAGATGAACAACGCCTATTCTCTAGCTGATTTGCGTACATTTGAATTTCAGTAATCTCATCATTATCATCGGTCCTCATTAAGAGGTGGAACAAGCGAAATTTATTCTTCAGAACAGCTTATAGTTCATTGCTGAGAGAAGTTCCTGCCCTTATGAATTAGTTTTTGTTTCTATGAGTTTCTTTAGTGTTGTGATTGGACGACCACGCCTTCTCTTCTAGTCAGGGGTCAAGTCAAGATCAAGGAGATTTTCGTCGGGTTCCATGCTACGTGCTACATGACTCTAGAGACTCAGCTGGCGACGTTTCACTATCGTGGTGACATTTGGTAATTATCCATATAACTGTTTATTTGTAGTGTGCTTCCACCGTGGTGTGTTGGAAACTACACGCAGGGTTTTCGTGTAAGTGCCGCTGAGTATTTTGGAGCTTGTCGTACTCATCCATGTGAAAACTAATTGCTTCAATACAGGCCTGACTTTTGTTTTAGTTTCTTTTCTAATGGGAGGTTTACAAATTTTATGCAGTGAGCAATCTCGACGGCGCTTTAAGGCGATAATGACGTCCTTAATCAAATCCTTATCTAAGGATGAATACTACCATTGTCATTTAGTGTTGCCAGTAGCAACTGCAAGAAGTAGCTAAAGGCCCTTGCGTGGTCTCCAAGTATAATCCAACTGTAATACAGATTATTGATGGTCGATAAGGCGTCAGAAGGATGACGGCTGAGACACAACGGTTTACCGGTTTCGACCTTTTATTCAAAAGTCTTCATCAGAATGACAAGAGAGTGGTACCGCACTGGCTTTTATAGCCTCTACTCTAGTTAGGGCAGGGTGCCCTGAGCAGTTAGGGCAGGAAGTAGCCAATCAGATTACAGGATATCATATTGCACTAGCTATGTGGCCAATCAGAGTATAGGGTTCAATGGCCAATCAGCTTACAGGATATCGTTATGCACTGGATAGATCTGGCCAATCAGAGCGTGGTCCATTGTTCTCCCGGCCAATCAGCTTATGGGATGTCATCTTGCACTGGCTGTATGGCCAATCAGAGTATTGGGTTCAGTGGCCAATCAGCTTACAGCATATCGTTTTGCACTAACTAGATTTGGCCAATCAGAGCCTATGTCTAGTCAGGTCAGGGCGCTCTGAGCGTAGTCCATTGTTCTCCTGACCAATAAGGTAGTTCGTCTCATAGACGATTGTTCTACTGGCCAATCAGGTTACATTTAGTGCCCTATGCCCTTTGTTCTATGACATCATCCGTTAGGCGGGAGATACAGACATGGAGTGCGGTACGGCTAACTATGAGCACTTGTACAGAGGTAAAAATAAGACTTGTCTATGCATACATGGCTGTGACTATTACAAAAGATACAATAGTAAAATGCTGTAGTCTTAGCTTGCCGTGTGGAGAGGAGTTGGCCCCAGTCGTCCTTTGTAGAGTTGTCCTCAGGTGGAGTCTGTCGCGTCTCGGATCCGTTCCATGTGGATGGTAGGATGCTAGTGACCGGCTAATGTGGCGATTGAGTGTTCATTGGGTGACGGTCACGACGAGATGCTGCTCTTCAAACCCTGGTGATCTCTAAGGACTCCTGGTTCAGGCCCTCTGGATGTAGTGTTCTGAGTTGATGAATCCAGTAGGACTCCCGTTGCAGGCGGCGTTGTCTTGTGGTGTCTTCATGTCCTGTGTAGCGTAGTTTTTCGATTCCAAGAACTTCAAGGTCTGCAATGTTGTGATCTGTGAGGTTGAAGTGGGCTGATACGGGAGTGTCCTTCTTCGTGTTGATGGATGATCGATGGCCGTTCAGTCTATTGGCCAACGTTTGTTTGGTCTCGCCCACATATTGTAGCCCGCATATCTTGCATTGGATGAGATAGACGATGTTTCTGCTTTGGCAATTGATGTGGTTCCTGATGAGATGACGCTCTCCCGTGCGGTGGCTTGTGAAGTAGTTGATCTTCTTGATGTGGGTACAAGTGGAGCACTTGTTTCTTCCGCACGGGAAGGACCCCGAAGGAGTGAATTTTTTCAGGAAGTTCTTGTCCTCCTTCGGGATCTGGGCTCTTACTAGGAGATCCTTTATGTTTTTGTTGCGGCGATAGGCAAACAGTGGTGAATCTTTGAATATGTCCTTGGTTCTTGTGGAGAGTTGCAGAAGGTGCCAGTATTTTCTGATGATGGTTTGTAGTGGCGGAAGGTGTGGACTGTATGTGGTGACCAGGACTGTACGTTCTTGTGGTGGTGTCGGCCCCTTTTCCTTCAGTGTGTCTTCGCGGGGGCGTTCTTGTGCACGCGTGATGGCGTCGTCCAGTAGGGCTTCTTCATAGCCCCTTTGCTGGAAGTGTTGCCGGAATTCTGCAGCCTTTTCCTTGAATCTGGGTGTGCTTGAGCAGATGCGTCTTAGACGTAGGAACTGACCGTAGGGAATCCCCTGCTTGCAGTGTTTGGGATGGGAAGAGTTTCTGAGTAGGTACTGGTGCTTATCTGTCGGTTTTGTGTAGAGGTCTGTTGTAATTTCCCCCTCCGAAATGATGACGGTGACGTCTAGGAAGTTGATCGAGGTTTTGGATGTTTCCACTGTGAACTTAATTGTCCTGTGGGCTTCGTTAAGGTCCTGGATGAAGGCCTTTAATTCTTCCTCTGATCTTGTCCAGACTGCGAAGATGTCATCGATGTACCTCCACCATATCCATGGTCTTGGGGTTCTTTTGTAAACATGTCGTTCTTCGAAGTTCCCCATGAATATATTGGCGTAGGATGGGGCCACTCTTGTACCCATAGCCGTGCCTTGGATCTGGATGTAATGTTCCTCGTTGAAGTCGAAGTTGTTGAGGTTTAGTATGTTGTCCAGTAGTTGGCATATGGCTTCCGTGGGGACGTCAGCTGGGTTCTTCTGTAGTGCCTCCCTACACGCTTGTATCCCTTCATCTGTGGGTATGTTGGTGTACAGGGAGGAGACGTCCAGGGTGACGAGGGTGGCATTAGGTGGTACCTTCCCGAGTTTGTTGAGTCTGCGCAGGAAATCTGTGGTGTCTCTGATGTAGGAAGGTAGCCTTGTTACGAGGGGGCGGAGGTGGAAGTCTGCGAACGCCGAAATTCTTTCCGTGGCACAGTCGTTGGCCGAGAGTATCGGTCTTCCAGGGTTGCCTTCCTTGTGGATTTTTGGAAGGAGGTAGAAGTTGGGCGTTCTGGGGTGCTGAGGAGGTGCCAGGTAGTTGTATGTAGTGTCATCTAAGATCCCCTCTTCTCTCAGGTGTAGTAGAGTTCTTCTCACCTTGGTTGCATGTTCTTCTGAGAGGCAGTGGTCCACTTTCTTGTAGTGATCCTTGTTGTTTAGCTGTCTGAGGGCCTCTTGTATGTAGTCCTCGCGGTTCATGATCACTACGGCCGAACCTTTATCTGCAGGTTTGATGATGACGTTTGTCATCTTTTTCAGTTCCACTAGAGCTTTGCGCTCTAGCTCTGAGATGTTCTTCTTGTGTGGTTCTGACATGGTTTTTTGGTGTTCCAGAATTTCTTTTTCCACTGCCATGGTGAACGTCTCTAAGGCTGGGTCTCTGTGTGTGGGCGGGTTCCAGTTGCTTTTTTCTTTGAATCTTGTGGGCTCTGATCTGTCGTGGTCGGCGAAGAATTCTCTCAGGCGGAGGCGTCTGAAGAATGCATGGATGTCTTGTATGAGTTCTTGTCGGTTGTAGTCTGAAGGGGTTGGGCAGAAGTTGAGTCCTTTGGAGAGAACGGATGTCTGGGCGTCGGTCAGTGGTAGATCTGAGAGATTTACCACTGTATCCCTCGCGGTTTCTTGGAGCGCGAGTAGTCTCTCTCTCCGGCGCCTTTCTTTTTTCCTCCTCCGTTTCTCTCTGATAGCCCTCCTGCGAGCAAACCTTCTATGGCGGCGGCGAGCCTTGTGATGGGGTTTTCTCGCCGAGCCTTGGGCTGAGGAGGTTTCCCACGGACCTGACGCCGACCCTGCGGCTGTTGGTAGTTCTTGGACGCTTGCTTGGTGGTCTTTGCGTCCTTCTCCGTGGCTTGCCTCTGCTGCTGGCGGGTCTTGTCTGGGGCCCCCCCTCTTCGTGGGGGGTTGTCTCCGTTTTTTGGGCCCATTTTCTTGGGTGCATCCTGAGCTCGAGTGTTGACGAGTTCCTTGTCTCGCTGTAGTTTCTTGTCTCTCTTCTTGGTGAGTGCAGCTCGTTTGTTGTCCTTGAACGTTTCCACGTTCTTTTCCAGGATGTCTTGTGCATCTTGCGGGAGTTTTTCAACTTCCCTGTTGAGGCTGGCGATGTTGTTGTCCAGGTCGGCTTCTGCAGAGCCGTAGAACTCAATGATGAGGGTCATCAGAGTCTTCGAGGTCTCATGCAGTGTTTCGTTCCATCGGCGTTGGAACTCAGGGCTGGTGGTGCCAATGACGGCTGTCTTCTCGATCTTCAGCCCCATCGGTACAAGATCTTCCTCGAGGTATTTGAGAAGTGTTTCTCGGTGCATTTGATACCTCACCATCTTGTCCGTAGTCTTGATCAGCTTTCTCTGGAGCGGGATGTGTTCCTTGGCCAGCGGACGTCCGTTCTTCTGTTGGACCTGTGGCTTGGCGATGACCCGCTTCTTGTTTGCTGGTTCTTGTTCTCGGACGGAAGTGCTCGATCCGTCCTCTCGCTGCAGAGGCGGCGGCACCGTTTTTCAGTTGTGGGGGCGAATATTTGTCATATCACTAAATCGAGGGCCGAAGGCCCGAGTCGTCGTGCCGGAGGCGCGACCCTTCTAGGGGGGTCCGGGGGCATGCACCCCCGGAAAAAATTCAAATCTAAACCCTCTGAAACGCTATTTCCTGCATTTTGAGGGGCAAATTTTGCTGCCAGATTAAGCTAACTTCAATTGCATTTCTATCAAAAATACATGTATAGTTTTAACTTTAGTTATTGAGGGCGACACCCCCAACATATTTTCACTATCTCGAGCGGTGAAGGTACGAGCCGTTGCAGGGTAGGTTCTGGAAATTTTTAAAATCTAGACCCTCTGAAACGCCATTTCCTGTATTTTGAGGGACAAATTTTGCAGACAGACTAAGCTGAATTTAATTAAACTTCTAGTAGAGAAAACGATTTTTGAGGGCGACGACCCACGCACCAACATATTTTGCACTACGTCGTCGTGAGCCCCGAAGACGCAAGCCGCCGCAAGGAAGTTCTGGAGAAATTCTTAAATCAGGACACTTTGATTGCCGTTTCAAGTATTTGCGGGGAACATTTTGCTTGTAAACAAATCTAAAGTTTGATAATGAAATTTCTACTAGAGAAAGTTTGTGGGGGACGACGCTGCGGTAGCATTTTCCCACCATGTCCTGAGTGCCGAAGGCGCGAATCCTCACAAGGGAGATCCTTTGAAATTTTTAAATATGGACCCTCTGAAACGTCATTTCCTGCATTTTCAGGGCCAAATTTTGCCAGTAGACTAACGAGATTTGATGAAATTTCCATTAGTGAAAATATACACAAGAGTTTCAGCTTGATTTTGTGTGTTTCAGCTTATTTTATCGTGGGGGCGATGCCCCCACGACCTATTTTTTGTGGGGGCGACCGCCCCCACTGCCCCCACGGTGCCGCCGCCACTGCGCTGTCTCTTCTTGTCAGCTCTCTCTGTGTAGGAGCTTCTCTCTTCGTCATTTTTCCTAGTCGTAGTCTCCAAGCCGGATCTACCGACATCAGTCGATGATACGGCATCCTCCCAAAGTGTGGTAGTGGACATGGTCGATAAGGCGTCAGAAGGATGACGGCTGAGACACAACGGTTTACCGGTTTCGACCTTTTATTCAAAAGTCTTCATCAGAATGACAAGAGAGTGGTACCGCACTGGCTTTTATAGCCTCTACTCTAGTTATTGATTACCGTTGCAATTTCAGGATGTGAAGTGTCACCATAGATACTCCGCCTCATCTGTAGTGACTGTTCATAAAAGCTGACGGCTTTTCTGCCATCGCCAAGGCTCAACCAGGCATTACCCAAGTTGTTAAGTAAATTGGCAATGTTAGTGTGTGAACTGTCACCATAGATACTCCGCATCATCTGTAGTGACTGTTCATAATAGTTGACGGCTTTTCTGCCATCGCCAAGGCTCAACCAGGCATTACCCAAGTTGTAAAGTAAATTGGCAATGTTAGTGTGTGAACTGTCACCATAGATACTCCGCATCATCTGTAGTGACTGTTCATGATAGCTGACGGCTTGTCTGTAATCTCCAAGGTTCGACCAAGCAATACCCAAATTGCCAAGTGACTTGGCAATATCAGGATTTGCAGTGCCGTCTCCATAGATACTTCTCAGCATCTGAAGTGACAGTTTGTGATACCTTATGGCCTTTCTGTTATTACCAAGGTCAGCCAAGGCGACGCCTATGTTGATCAGTGACATGATAATGTCCCGATGTGCCGTGTTCTTACCATGGATAGTCCGCCTCATCACCAGTGACTCTTCATGATAGCTAACAGCCTTTTTGTAATCACCAAGTTCATGCCAGGCGACACCCATGTAGGTAAGTGAGTCGGCAATGTCCTGATGTGCCCTGTCATCACCATAGATGCTCCGCCTCATCTGTAGTGACTCTTCATGATAGCTAAGAGCCTTTTTGTAATCACCAAGGCCTCTCCAAGCGAGACCAAAGTCGTGAAGTAACGCGGCAATGCTAGGATGTGTAGCGTCTTCACCGTGGATACGGTGCATTATATGTAGTAAGTCTTCGTAGGAACGGATGGCTTTCTTGTGGTCACCAAGATTCCTCCAGTTAGTACCCAAGTTCTGACGTATATTAATAATGTCAGGATGTGTCGAGTTTTCGCCGTGAATAATCAGCATCATCTGTAGGGACTGTTCGTAATAGGTTATGGCCTTTTTGTTTGCAAGGTTACTGCAGACGTTTCCCAAGTTGTTAAGAGTGGAAGCAATATGGGGATGTGCAGTATCTTCACCGTAGACATTGCGCATCATCTTCAAGGATTGTTCAAAATAGTTGGTGGACTTACTGTAATCACCGAGCTCCATCCAGGCGGAGCCCAAGTAGTTTAATGTCCTGGCGATGTCAAAATGAGCGATGTTCTCACCGTAGATACTCCGACTCATCTGTAGTGCCTCCTCGTAAAATCTAACAGCCTTATTGTGAACACCAAGCTTCATATAGGCATTACCCAATTCGGTAAGGGAGTGGGCAATGTCAGGATGCTTGCTTCTCTCACCAAAGAAACCCCGTCTCAACTGCAGTGACTGTTCATTATAGCTGAGAGCCTTGTTGTAGTCACCAAGTTTACTCCAGCACATGCCCAATCTGTCAAGCAAGTTGCTGGTAACGTAATTACGTATAGCGCTCTCACAAAAGATACTCTGTATCATTTGTAGTGATCGTTCATTATAGCTGACAGCTGTCTCGTACTCACCAAGGTCGTAGCAGACGGTACCCAAATGCGAAAGTGAGTTGGCAATGTCACGATTTGAAGTGCTTTCACCATATTTAGTTAAATCATTCTGAAGTGCACGCTCATAACATGTCTTCGCTTTTTGGTAATCACACAGATTTTTGTATACCCATCCTTTCACTCCTGAAGACTTGTCAAATAGGGTGGGCGGATTTTCAAATGTTTTATTTTCGGCAAATCGTGACACAAAGTGATGGAATGGTATTGATGTGTAATGGTATCTCATGAGTTGTTTTGTATTTGAGACGTAGAAGACTTTCTTCAGTTTTTCCGTGATGTCTGTACCTGTCAACATTGCAGGCATTGCCGACATGTTTTCCACTTGGCCACGATTGTGCATGTATGTTCGTAGCCTTAGCTCTGCTGAGATGCTGACCATAACCATCAAATGATGCGCGTTCTCACTGTTGATGATTTCGTTCTTGTAGAGTTTGTCAATGGTCTCCCAGATTATTGTCGGTTGTATGTTACACAGTAGTGCCCAACATAACACTGCAAGACTTGAAAATCGATAGATTTGTTTCTTAACGTTTAACAGCCTGTCAATCGGAACCTCTCCAACAAATGTTGCTACATTTTCCACAAAAATAGCTTTTGCAATTGACGATGATGTGACTCCGTCATTTTCTGCTAGTTTGCAACTCCACAAAACCGTATATTCATCGACTAGCTCGCTCTCCCCTGTGATGAAAGAAACACTCAATAGGATACTCGCGAGATGGTAACCCTTCTTCAAGTCCAACATAAGATTGTCTTTCAAAACCTTTGTCATGTTGCTTGGTGTGTGGATAAGTTCGAATTTGATGCCCCTACCAAGTGGAGTCTTGCATGCATTTGGCATTTCTCCATCAAATGCAAAACCATGTGGCGTTACAGAGTCATAGAACCAGTTGTTCAGCGAGTTGTCTGAGTAAAAATCATTTAGAGACTTAATCCCCATGGCCGGGAGGATGGTTTCTCCAAGACTGATCACTTTGAGATGCAGGTAATGTGTCAGATTACGGAAATACTTCACATTGTTTTCTGTTTCCTCTTCTATCAATATGGCAAACTCCAGATCAGAGTATGGGGTTACCAATCCTGTGACTTGTGAACCCAAACCTATCATAGCGTACTTACAAGAAGGGGGACCCATTACCTCTAAGCATTCATCTACAAGGCCAGCTATGAATGTTCGTCGCTGCTCAGCAATTGTCTGAAACAATTTCTTGATAGCTTCTGCTCTCTTCTTCTCAACCTTATGTATTTTAGGATCGTCATCATCAATGCTGTAAGGGTCTATTTGTTCGTCGATTCTCTTAAACTCCTTCTCCACATATTCACGATACTCTGTCAACTGTCTTTTGTGTCTTTCCTCGTCACTTGGGTTTACAACATGACCGATATCCAAGGCACACTCGACGAATAGTTTCTCAATTTCCTTGATTGCTATTTTGATGTTTTCCCTGTCCTCCCTGGCCAGGGCGGCATTACAGAGGGCGGCTGCTTTGGTGAAATCGCCACCGTCTTTTGTGGCCAATCCTCGTTTTAGGTAGACATCACCCAACTTGTGCAAGGGCTCTGCCTCTTTCAGACATTGATCACCTTTGGGATCTGTGTGAAAGAATGTTTCTGAGTCGGTCACCTGGCTTTTTTTATTTTGGTTAGGGTTAGTTTAGACTGGGTGCTGTCAACAGGACTCATCATAGTCATCATCTATTTAATTGGAATGCAGTATTGTAAGCATAAGTCCTATTTATTAAAATCAAAAGCCCACTTTGTAAGATTTTGAAAAATTGGAATCATCATTGACAAAATTTCAACTGCCCATAAATTCAAATCCAACACCTACCTTTGACATGGACTATCTTCAGCGCAGCAGCAAAATGTTCTTCAGCTTTGTCCAGGTCTCCATTTCGCAAAACCGCGTTCCCTAGCTCTAGTAGCTCTTCGTACTGTCTTCCACTGTTTGAACAAAGTGTAGCAGTTCGTCATTTGCCACGAATGGTAAGATATCATGCCTTTGTGAAGTATTCTAAACATTGATAACATGGAAGATGTATTGTACAATCACAATCACAATAAACAGATTTTGCCAATGTTGTCAAACGTTTTAATTTTACTTCTCAATTTTTATGAGCTTCATTTATACTTTGTCACGATATTTCTCCTTCTGTAGTATACTGACAAAAATTATCATACTTGGCGTTGCTGTATCAGTGTATGCCCTTTTCTCTGAGTTGGAACGTTGTAGAAGATTCAAAGCAAAGGGATTTCCTGACCTGTCCTTTTCTCGTGGAGTCTCATCACCGGCGTTTACCGTCCTGGTGTTATAACTTGCCATGTCAAATCTGTGAGAACATTCGGGTAGTATGGACTGAATGTTATTTACAGGGATCGTCCCGTCCTGAACTCCTTAAATCACCATTCGTCCGATTCGCAGATTTTTATCTGGTTTAGAGTGACATATGGTTTATTAAGATACCAATAAGTCAATTCTCGGGCTTATCTTCCAATGCTCAGATTATGCATGAAGTCATCATTTTGCAATCAAGATTGCAGAGAAAGCACACAAACTGAGTAAAAAGCTATGTTTACCGCTTGTATTCTTATGTCCCTCATAATGTGAGAGCAAATGTATAATTACATTCACTCAAATCTACTAAATGATTGGTAATGTTAATATCAGAAAAGTTTAGAAACTGACATTTCAGCCAATGTGTAACTCTAGTTCACCTTTATCCGCGGGGTGACCTATATCTGTTTTCTTAAAAAAACCCAGGATTTTTAGAGATTTTGACTTGTAAAATTTTCCACATTTTTCAAATATTTTCCAACTATTGCAGTTAACTTTGAAGCCAACGCCAGTCGACTTGATATATCTTAAAACCCTCTTTTTAAAATCAACGGATTTGGGTTACCCCTCGACTATAGGTTAACTAGCGTTATACACTTTTAGTGGATGTGATAATTCACCTTTGCCCTCCGTTATGACCGATGACACCGGATGGTGTTACTTGATGTTGCGCCTAAAGAAGGAAGAGACGAATGTCTGACGTCACTTTCGGTGTTGGCTGTAACAGCTTGTTCCATTTCTTCTCTGCTCTGGAATTGTACATAATATTCAAGCTTGCGGTCATTACAAGTGCCTTTCATCTTGGACAGGAATGGCAAATAAGAACGTACGTTCGGAGACCTCGTACCCCCTTGAGGGTGAAACCAATTCTTCTTTATATCACAGGCTATCTGCCACCAAAACAAATCAAAACCATAGTATGTCCAGGTCAAAACATAAAATGAAAACGGAAGTTCTTCTGCGGTACAAAGGTCACACACCAGGGGACACACAATTGACCTTGTTTCGTCTTCCCAACGCCTAGCCACATGCCAAATATCATTACAATCCATTCAGTCAGCATGATTTTTGAACCTCTGAATGGATTCGTCGATGAAGGTTAGATATCCAGGTAAAATGATACGCCAAAAAGCAGTTACTCAAGCACCTGGATATGATTTTGGAAACGGTCATCCGCTATCGTACTGATGAAAGATAGTGCATGTTATCTGAAATGCCTGGCCGTTTCCAAAATCATATCCAGTCGCTTGAGTAACTGCGTTTTGGCATGTCTCTGAATGGATGAAATTTTGTATGGAGGTTGGTGTTGGAAGACAGAGTTTAAGGTCAACTTTGGGCCCTCTGGTGTGTGACCCTGCCACTGCAACACAGCTTCCTTTTGTGCATCTTTTGACCGGGATGTGTCATGGTCTTGATTTTTGTTTGTCAATTAGTTTGTGGTGTAGGGAAGAAGTGGTGTAGGTTTGGGCTCCCTACGAGCTTGCTCCGTAACTGCAGGGGTGTTTTTTTAGAAGGACACAAGACCCATATTTGGCATGCAGGTGCATGTATAGTTGAGACAGAGAAGTAGACAATGACATGTTAATTATGCAGATTAGAACTTAATTTGCACAATCAATGACTAGATTCTTTAACGCTAGTGTTTTGCATAATTAGAGTTTCTGGAAGGTGAATTTATGCAAATTATAGTCTAAATTAGAGTCTAAATTACATAATCAATGAAAAAGTGCCATAATTTCAGAGGTAAATCGTAGGAATCGGCTTGCTGTGTAAGTTAGTTAAAGGTGTATAACACTGTATAGATCACATAAATGTGCAAGTCATTTACATAATTTATTATGCTAATTACAGCTGTATTAGCACAACCAACGAGACAAGATGGCACAGCAAATCTACTTAGGCTAAAATATTTCAGGAGGTATGAGATCTCCGAACTCTTGTTTTCAATTCAAACGCGTGAGCACGATACCTTGCTAGGGATAACAGTAAAGACAGGAAGTGTCAAATAGCTTTTTACCGGTACCGGCATTTCTTTTATTTAGTAAATAGACATCCGTGCCAGGTATGAACTGCCATGAATTCTAGTCTGTATAAACAGTGGTGCAGCGCACTTGGCAGGAGTGCATCAAGTAATGTGATAAAAAATGCATCTTGTACTGCAATACTGCAAAACGTATTTTTATACTTGGTCCAATAAAGCTAAGGCGAACTCAATACAACCGCAATGGTGCGGCGATATGACTCAGGGCCCCTACTAAAGTGTGGTGGGTTCTTAAAAATCATTGAAGTGTGGCTCTCCTCAAACACGGGACCTCCGTTTAACGTCCTATCCGAGGGACGGTCCTACTCAAAGCTGGGTACTCATTTCCACCCGACTAATTGGTATGAATGCCGTGTAAAGTGACTTTCCCAATTACTGCTAAGAATTAAGGATATATATACTAGTAATAGATGTGTAAAACTCATCTTTGCCCCCAGTTGGTGAAAGTGAGAGTGATATCAATCCAGTTTTAGCTCACTGAAGAGCTTTTCGTCCACTGGTCGTGACAGAGAAGACAGACACTATGTACAGTATTTACAGGTTCATTGTACTGGGGAAATTCCCCCTAGCTATTTTTTGATAAGCACAATGAACGTCCCGTCCTCAGGACTGCATCCATACAGGTAGCGTACCTGTCAAGTGAGCGACACAGACGTAATCAAACTCTCGGCTACTAATTCCAGAGGTAGCCCTAAAAAACTGTAACTGCGCAACTGTCTCCAGTCTAACTGCGCAACTGTCCTAGCGAAAGAGGAAGTGACACAGGTGTGACATCACCTTTCATACCCACTGACAGGGGATTCCTCCTGGAACGTTCCATTGTGAAATGTGGGAGACAGCTTTTGGACATTGCTTTTTGGCGACCTCACTTCTAGTTCACGTTTTGATTAAGCCCCGTACAGTTTCAAAAGTATCATCTTGAAGCTGGGTGTATAAAATAGCGAACAGGAGAGGTCGTTGGGTTGCAAAAATATACACCTTAATTGGCAGCATTCCCAAATAACACAGCGGTATTTGTTCAACAGGTCATTTACATGCAGGACGTAGAGCATAACCTAGTCATGTTTTGGTCATGTTTAATTGATGTCTGAAGTCTTAATTTGACAGATGGGTGTATATAGTCTTTTGACGATTACAAAGTACATCGACATTTAAACATGCCGTACGGTGTCTTTTATCGACAAAGATTCCTATCTTTTTTAAGCAACAGACGTTTTGTCTTGGTTGGGCAGCATAACACAAAACATTGACAAGTTCTTATTTGGTATGGATATCATATTTTACCTTCTCCACAGTTGCTGACATTTCCCAAGTACTGCTAAGAATTAGTGTATGAGTGAAACTCACCTTTTACTCTATTGAAAGCGATCCAGTTGGCTCACTGAAGAGCTGTTCTTGCACTGGTCGAGACAGAGGTGACAGACTATGTGCAGTATTTACAGGTTCATTGTACTGGGAAAATTCCCCAACCTCTTTTCGACAAGCACAATGAACAACTGCAGTGGACTGCATCCTGTCCTAAGGACTGCAATCCATTCAGGTATCTTGCATGTCGGGTCAGCGACACAGCCGGAATCGAACTCACGACGTCTAGTTCCAACTGGACTACCTACTCTAAATCGTAACTGCGCAACTGCCCCCAGCGAAAGAGGAAGTGACACAGGTGTGACATCACCTTTTATACCCAGTGGACCGGAGATTCCCCTGGAACGTTCCATTGACAATTGTAGGAGCATTAGCTTTTGAATATTGCTTGTGAGTAACTGCTTTGGCGACCTCACTTCAAGTTCACGTTTTAATTAAGCCCTGTACAGTTTCAAAAGTATCATATTGAATGTCTTAATTTGACAGTGTAAATATATAGTCTGTCGATGATTACGAAGTTCATCCACATTTAAACACGTCGATAGTTGTATTTGATTTGATCGACGAAGATTCCTAATTTTTTACGCAATACCAACACTTGCGTGTACACATTTTTCTTGGTTGGGCGGAAAAACATAAAATATTGACAAGTCCTTATTTGGTCTGGATATCAAGGGTAACATTTTGCCTTTTTGCCATTGACTGCTAAGAATTAAAGATAATAGATAAAAACCTTTCAATCTAATGAAAGTGATAATGATTCAATCAGTTTAGCTCACTGAAGAACTACTCTTCCATTGGTCGTGACAGAGACGACAGACGTTATGCACGTACAGGTTCAATGCACTAAGAAATTCCCCTAGCCCTTTTTGATACGCACAACGAACAGTAGACTAAGGACAGCAATCCATTCAGGTATCGTACATGTCGGGTGAGCGACACAGCCGGAATCGAACTCTCTGCTTCTAGTTCCAGAGGCACGGCTAACAACTGGACTACGCACTCTAAATTGTAACTGCGCAACTGTTCCCAGCCTAACTGCGCAACTGCCCCAGCGAAAGAAGAAGTGACACAGGTGTGACATCACCTTTTATACCCAATGGACCGAAGATTTCCCTGGAACGTTCCATAGACAAATGTCGGAGAATGCTTTGAACATTGCTTGTCAATGAGTAACTGCTTTTTGGCGACCTCACTTCTAGTACACGTCTAAATTATGCCCCGTACAGTTTCAAAAGTATCGTCTTGAAGCTGGGTGTATGAAATAGCAAACATGAGAGGTCGTTGGGCCATGGGGTGTAAAAAAAAATCACGTTATACCTTAATTTCCAGCATTCCCAAATAACACAACGGTATTCATTCAACAGGTCATTTACAAGCAGGACGTAGAGCATAACCCAGTCTTGTTCTGGTCAGGCGGGATTGATGAATCCTGCAGTCTTAATTTGACAGTGTATATTGTTTCTCGACGATCATTCCAATTCATCCACATCTAAAGACGCCGTAAGTTATCTTTGATCGACAAAGATTGCTAAACGTTTTACGCAACACAAATAGTTGCATGTACACGTTTTGTCTTGGTTGGGCAGCATAGCACAATACAATATTGACACAGTATTGACAAGTCCATATCTGAATATTATAGGGCAACGTTTTATCTTCTCAAACGTTGTTCACATTTGTGTACTGCTAAGAATTTAAGGGATAACGGATATGTAAAACTCACCTTTCACTATATTGAAAGTGAAAGCGATCTAGTTGGCTCACTGAAGACTGGTCGTGGCAGAGTAGACAGACGCTAGGCACAGTATATACAGGTTCATTGTACCGGAGAAATTCCTCCAACGCTTCTGAACTAGCACAGTAAACAGTGGACCAAGGCTTAACGTCCCGCCCTGAGGACTGCATCCCTTTCCTGTAGTGTGCATGTCAGGTGAGCGACACAGCCTGGATCAAACTCTCAGCTTCTAGTTCCAGAGTCAGGATTGGAACTACACAACTGGACTACACACTCTAAATTGCAACTGCGGGACTGTCCCCAGCCTACCTGTGCAACTGTCCCCAACGAAAGAGGAAGTGACACAGGTGTGACATCACATTGTACCCACTGGGTGGGGGATTCCTCATGGAACGTTCCATTGACAAATGTGGGAACTGTTTTTCAGTTGTTGCTATAATACCTAAAATCCCTGAAAATGACAAAAAAATCTACAGATAATGATTTTGCCCCTTGCCAATTCAACTTCTTTTGTAGTAGATAATAACTATTAGTAAGTATGTATGTTCAACTGGTGATTTAAGAAATAGGTAGCTTGGTAGCTAGTTATCATTGAGGTACATACACTAAATTGCACAGTAGATTGTTGTAATTTATTTGTGTTGCTTCTGAACACCAGTGAGTAAATTTTCAATATGTTTGATGGAAAATATTAAATGTAGGGTTGGGCAACCGTGACAGAACTTGATCTGAATTTCTGAGAAAAAAATGTCGAATACACATTGTTAGTTTCATGTTCACATAGTGTCTTCCTATGCTATAATAGCCAGTTAATAATTACATTACCCTTATCGTATAATTTAATTTTCAAGGAAGTACTTCCATTACTTTTTCAAACATATAATCTTTACATTGTTGTGCATCTTAAAATGACATAATCCGAATAAAAGTGATCACTTTAAAATCTTTACTTACCATAAAATATTTATTGAACTTATTGTGGCCCAGGTATGACAAAATGTACAGTACCATCTCACTGGGCCTTGTCTACTGGTCAGAAATGATTGCAACAACTTTATGAATTCTTTTGACAATTTTCCCTTGCAGTCACATTGATGTGCATCACACGGGTAAAATACTGTATCTCAACAAACAAGATGGCTGCACCCAGAATAATGTCACATCCACAGTTTCAGTCACAAATTAGATGTAGAATCTAATCTAGTCTATTGGAAATGCAGTGTTGCCATTACTGAAAAATAAAACGTACATGTATTAGTATTCATCCAAAAGAGATTTGCAGTGATTGCACCTATTGGCAACTAGTTTGTGCACACTTTGGATATTTTGCAAATTGCAATATTTTAGTTTTTTTTAAATTGCCATTTCGGGCAATCAAATGTTGCCTGTTGGAGCCTGATGGCAACAAATTGACAACATGTTGGCTACTGTGAAGAACCTCTTTTGCAAACAGACATGGCCCAGTGAGACACCCATTTTTAGAGGAGTTCAGGTATAGGAACCATCTGGGTGTACAGTCATGACTCTGTCCTGTAGTTGTGTTTAGCTATAGGAACCATCCGGGTGTACAGTCATGACTCTGTCCTGTAGTTGTGTTTAGCTGTAGGAACCATCTGGGTGTACAGTCATGACTCTGTCCAGTAGTTGCTATAGGAACCATCTGGGTGTACAGTCATGACTCTGTCCTGTAGTTGTGTTTAGCTATAGGAACCATCTGGGTGTACAGTCATGACTCTGTCCTGTAGTTGTGTTTAGCTGTAGGAACCATCTGGGTGTACAGTCATGACTCTGTCCAGTAGTTGCTATAGGAACCATCTGGGTGTACAGTCATGACTCTGTCCTGTAGTTGTGTTTAGCTATAGGAACCATCTGGGTGTACAGTCATGACTCTGTCCTGTAGTTGTGTTTAGCTGTAGGAACCATCTGGGTGTACAGTCATGACTCTGTCCAGTAGTTGCTATAGGAACCATCTGGGTGTACAGTCATGACTCTGTCCTGTAGTTGTGTTTTGCTATAGGAACCATCTGGGTGTACAGTCATGACTCTGTCCTGTAGTTGTGTTTAGCTGTAGGAACCATCTGGGTGTACAGTCATGACTCTGTCCAGTAGTTGCTATAGGAACCATCAGGGTGTACAGTCATGACTCTGTCCTGTAGTTGTGTTTAGCTATAGGAACCATCTGGGTGTACAGTCATGACTCTGTCCTGTAGTTGTGTTTAGCTATAGGAACCATCTGGGTGTACAGTCATGACTCTGTCCTGTAGTTGTGTTTAGCTATAGGAGCCATCTGGGTGTACATTCATGACTCTGTCCTGTAGTTGTGTTTAGCTATAGGAGCCATCTGGGTGTACAGTCATGACTCTGTCCTGTAGTTGTGTTTAGCTATAGGAGCCATCTGGGTGTACAGTCATGACTCTGTCCTGTAGTTGTGTTTAGCTATAGGAACCATCTGGGTGCACATTCATGACTCTGTCCTGTAGTTGTGTTTAGCTATAGGAGCCATCTGGGTGTACAGTCATGACTCTGTCCTGTAGTTGTGTTTAGCTATAGGAGCCATCTGGGTGTACATTCATGACTCTGTCCTGTAGTTGTGTTTAGCTATAGGAACCATCTGGGTGTACAGTCATGACTCTGTCCTGTAGTTGTGTTTAGCTATAGGAGCCATCTGGGTGTACAGTCATGACTTTGTCCTGAAGTCGAGCCTGCTCGGCAGCAAACACCAGCAGGTGGCTCTGTAGGGTGTCCCGAGGTCCAGTCAGTACCTCAGACCGGACATCACTCTGAAAGGATAAGCCATATTCAAAGGTTGACGCAATGAATGTCATTTTCCACCATATGATTACAAATCTTACTTTGAAAGTATATGGATGCAATGAATTTCATGTTTAACCATTATTACTAAAAATCTTATTTAAGCCTCTACTCATAGCCATCATCATTGACTTTCTTTTGTGTTAAAGGAGCCAATGGCAAGTGCCTAATACAAGAGTTAGATCATCATGCTAATTAGCCACTTTCTTTCTACACTTAAATTTCTTTACCATTTCCATGATACTGTCGCTTTTGCAACATTTGTCATTGTTATGTCACTTTTTATGCCTCTTGTAGGGACACCCCCCCCCCCCCAAATATGCTTGGATATGGAACTGTTCAGCAAACTGGGAATAACAATTTGAAATGGCAATGATCACTTGCAAAATGAAAATTTACAGGGGCTATATAAAGGCTACACTATGCGAAATTTACAGGGGCTATATAAAGGCTACATTATGCTTAGTAATACATATTGAATACGGCATTGAAGTTTGCTTGTCATCTTTTCTCACTTATATAACCTTACCTGGATGGCTCTGACAAAGGCATCCATCAGGAAGCGGAAGAAGTTTGTAGAGACTAAAACACCAACCTATAGCTAACGCTAGTTCACCTTTATCCGTGGGGTAACCTATATTCGATGTTTTTCAAAACAGCACATTTAGGGATATCAAGTTGACAAACTGTTCATTCAAACTGTTATATTTTCAAATACACCACTTTGAACACACATTTCATCGGCATGATAGCCCTAAATACGCTGATTTTGAAAACAGTGGATAAAGGTTACCCCACGGATAAAGGTGAACTAGCGTTACATATAGAACAAGGCTCTTAATTTTGCTTGTCATTATGTCTCATTTTGCTCAACCTTACCTGGACGGCCCTGACAAAGGCATCCATCAGAAAGAAGTCTGCACCGCCGTGATTGTCACGCATCCTGTTAGGGGGCGCCACTGCACAGCGATGCTCTGCGGTCGTCTGAGTTAGGAAGTCATAGACATACACGGGGCCTGGACCAGAGCAGCGTAGCTCTCCCTGGATGTAAGGATACAACATGAGATGAGTAATACAACAAGCATAGACTTATCTTGCTTTAGCTAGTTAAGCCATGACATCTACCAGGTCTAGAACACAAGTGAACCTGAGTCATTATTGCCCTTATGACATAAAGTCATTGAAACCAAAACGTCATTGAGATGTTTGCTGTATGTAGATCCTTTGTAGTGAATAAAGAATCTGTCATTCAGTCATTCACCGACCAGATGAAACTATTTATTGATTTTGTGTTACTTGAGTTACTGGAACATCTTTAATTTTTTCTAACAATTTTCTCACTGCAAGGTCACATAGACCATTTCAGGGCATTAGAGTAGAGAAGAGTAGAGTCTTCGGTTAGGTAGGAGTCTTGCTCCAGTTGAAACCGCTCCTCATTCTGTTCGGTCAGCATACCGACATGGTTGGTTTATGTGGTCTATCCAGAGCCTTGTGGTTGTACATAATGGGGTGATCTTCCATGGCTCTATCTAGCCTCATCTTAAAACTGTTTACTGTTGGTGCTGTAACCACTTCTTCTGGCTGTGTTCCACCATGGCACTACTCTGTTGCTAAAGAAGTCGTTTCTTTTGTTGGTGTTTGATCTTGGCCTTGTTAGGCGTAGGCTGTGCCTGTTCCCTCTTGTCCTCTCTTCACTCATTGAACCAATGCTAACTGTAGCAGCGTTTCTCCTCCCTATGTCAGAAACATTATTGGCCAAGATTGACTAATTATAATTGACTTCATAGGCAAAGCAGGAGTTACGAAGGCTGCTCGGGATAATTCTCTGCCCTATTTCCCCAGAATGGTTTCATCCACTTACACCATGCCAAGAGAGGACCCTTACACTTCTTAAAAACTGTGGGGGTTCTATACGTGCTTGAGGTGTGCCTCTCCCCAAACATGGGACTCTATTCAATGTCCAATCCAAGGGCTGGCCCCTAAGCCAGAGCTAGGTACTCATTTTCACCTGGGCGAAATGAGAAGTCAAGTAAAGTGTCATTCCCAAGGGCAAATGGTCAGTGACATGACACGACATGACCTGGGATCACTTGGTTTGGAGTTGTACACTCTGCCGTTATGATACACAACACTCCACAAATTATACAATGTAACATTACCTTGGTGCCTGAGATCCTGGTCTGTCTCTCACAGATCTCCTGAGTAAAGGCCACCATGTTGAAAGAAGCCGTCTGGCCACCATCAAACTGGAAGTTAACCACCTAAATATACATGTAACAAGAAAGCAAATGCTTCAAATTTGTCATACATGTAGATGCACCCAAATTTGTACTGGGTAGCTCATATATACAAGCTGTCAGTTCTATGTGTGAATCATTTCTTCCACATAGTAGATTTTATAAGACTTGGGGTGAACGTAAAAGTAATCTCGAACCCTATTAATAAAACTCTGGCCCACGAATCCACAGAATTTGATTCAGATGGTCAAGCAGTGGGGTAGTGTTACCGCTTGCGCCACTGGGACGTATGATAGGGTTGTTAATAAGGAAGTGTCTCTCTCTCTCTGTTAGTCAGTCTATATAGACAATGACACTGCGTAAAAAGAAAGTAAGCGACAGAGGAGACTGCAACGCAAGGAAGTGTACCTGATTGGAAACAACGTCGTTGTCGCACTCGTACACACAGCGTCCATACGGGCCAGTCCTCAGTGCCTCGGTAAGGCTCTCCACGTCCACCGGTTCCTGAGGACACACCACACTGACTGGCCAACCTGTCAGTCCCTGGAATACACAGAATAAAGTCTGACTTGTAACTGATATCATGAGCAACATTCAACAGCATCTATTGGTTGCTTGCTTCACAATTATATTTGCTTTGTAAAGCCTGGTGCAAGCCTTTTTTAGTGGGACCGCATGGTGCAGTGGCAGCATTTGTGGCTCGAGACCGAGAGGTTGCGGGTTCGAATCCAGCTGCTGTGTCACCGATCTAGTGCCCTTGGGAAAGGCACTTTACACGACTTTCCTCACTTAACTCAGGTGTAAATGAGTATCTAGTGGCGTTGTGTGGCTTGGTGGGACTATGTGGCCGAGACAGGCCTTAGGGGCATGTTCGGGCATGTCAGCAGCACCCGCCATAGCACACGAGTCAGGGGTAGGAGGAACCCCTTGCATCCTTGGTTGGAAGTCCTCCTAGGAGACGGATACTCCGAACAACAAAGCTGCATCTGATGGAGCCGCCTCACACGTTGCATACAGTTGCCCCTGTGAGACTTAGTGCTCCAGTAGATGAGAGGGTGGAGAAGGAATTGCACACCCCTCCTTCACCATTAAAAAAAAAGTCATGTGCAGGTCAGGTAAACAGGCAAATAGCCTGTCTGCCTCCTCATCTGTCCAATCGACAGGAGAAACTGGACTCGATCTGTAGCCATCTTTTCTGTAGCCTTTGACATAAAGCTTAAAAAAGCTGGCAGCATGGTATTTGTGAATAGTATCAGAAAAGGTGTACAAACTGGGGCTAGCGCTATACATGTCTCTAGGCCTTGTCACTCCATCCTGCAGGGATGCACATTCCTTTACTGAGACGGACCAAAATTTTACCCCATCCATCCAAAAAATCGGAACATTACATGAAATTGATAAAAATATATTTTCGTGATCATTTAGCTTAAAATCAGCGACAGATTTAGCAATGAAAATGAACATCACAGGCTCCCAATAATGAAACAAATTAAAGCTGGAGATAGCCCATTAAAAACACTCGGAAAAAAGAAGCTAGAGTGATTAACCTTGTTCTAAGGAGTAAATCATAGTTTCATGTCAGCAAGTGATAATTGTCATTCAGACCTTTCAAGTAGAGACTGCCACTACTTCGACGACCCTAAAGCGTTACAGTATGTAATATTGTCACCTGTTTCACCCTCGTCAGGTAGATCTTCTTAGCAGAGTAAGGACAGCTGTTCTCCACCTGGCAATCCAGACACCTGCTGGCTGCACCTGTGGGCTGGAAGGAACAACAAAAACTACATGTTGTAAATAACTACATGTTGTACATAAGGCCCGAATCTACACAGTTTTTACCGATATCTGTGGAGATGTCGGGAGGGATCTAGAACGTAGGGGGCCGGACACCCATGGCGCTTGCAGTCATAAACATACAGCGCCGCGATTTTCCAAATGCGTTATATGCTAATGAGCCTTCCCGAAGTCGGGAAGCATCTACACGCACGCGAAGCTGTCGGGGACCCCTGCTAAGCTATCGGTAGGGTATCGTACTAATGGTCCGGACCTTTTGGGAAAAATTTTCCCGATATCGTAATGGTGATATAGTAGTTCCATCTAGACGATGAAAAAAAGCTGTCGGCGAGAGGCTGTAGGTGATATCGGGAAAAACTGTGTGTAGATCGTGCCTTACTTCCGTCTTGCTTGTCACATTATTGCAGCACCAATAAACCTCAAGGTATGTAATCTGCAAGCAAAGGGTTCTTGTGGGGAGGTTGGCGTAACAAATCCATTACTCGGACTTGGGTTGGAGAATGTGGTAGTCTTTGACTCCATTAATGTCTGCACCCCATATACATACATGTATGCCCAAACCACCAGTAGTGTTCATACTCAAATTCTCCTATTAACATTACTTTTAAATGCAATATTTTCTGCTGCAGGAAGGTGGCACTAGTGTCCCTGACCGTTGTCCTTTTTTTTCTAATTTTATATCGTGAAGATAGTGAAAGATGTCTGGATAAACATCCTGCATGAATTATTAAGCTTTTTACATGTACAAATACTTTGGGAATTTGCTCTTGGCATATACATGTAGTTAAGTGCAGTTAAAAGATGGTGCTCTTACCTTGTTCTCAGGCCTGAAGTGCATGAGACTTCCAAAGGAGGACACCTTGACACACCTGTATAAAGACAGTCACATGCTTTCATCAGCTAAGGTCTGGGTATAACCTTTGAAACAGGCTGAAAAAAAAAACTTCCTTTATTAACTAATGTCCTTTCCACTCCCTGAGTTATTGATATTTCCATTGATTTACTTTATAGACAGTCTGCAACTGGGAAAATGCAATGTGATAGTAAACCTAGGTGGACCATATTGTCCCCATTTGACAGCAAATTGAAACAAGATACAAAATGAAATAATAAAAAAAAAATGATCATAATATGGTAAGACAGAAAAACTTGCAAACTAAGATAATAGAAAGTTTGTTTTTTCCTGTTGCTTGTACATTGGGGAACATACAGTCATGTGAATGGGAGAAGGTGACTTTCAAGTTTAATTGGAAGAGCAACATTCCCAATAATTTGCCTTTTGTCAAGCTACTTGCACACAATGCCAATTGAAAATAAGGACCCACTAACTCTTTATCTTAAAGTTTGCTGTTACAGCTACTATTTTGTTCATATTAGCTGTAACAACTACAATATTGTTCCTACTTGCTGTAACAGCTAATGAGCTAATGTCACAATGTTGCAGTTCAAAGCTCTGATTGGTTCATTACAGAAGAAGAAGAAAGAAGTGAAGAGAACACACCAGCAAAAACAATATGTTTTCCCTTAGGGAAACATAATGACGTATAGATTCAAACTTTGATAAGCATAAATCCATCACCAAACCTTGCACCACTGAGCCAATAGCGTATGAGGTCAACATCGTGACAACTTTTGGCGAGAAGCGAGAAGCTACTGCCCGCAGTGTTCCGCCAGTTTCCTCGCACATAGGAGTGAGCAAAGTGCCAGAACCCCACCTACGAGTCATGTAAAGGAGATTTATCAATGAATTTCTGTAACATAGGGCCATACTGATTTGACTAAATATGAATGACATTCACTGGCATATCAGCTTTCATCCATTTCCAAAAAAGATGTTTGCGACAATACTGTACATCATACAAAGATGAACCTTCTTTTTCTATTGTATAACATACTGATTTTGTTGTCCAGTTCGGCCTTCGACAAAATCTATTTCGAGTTTGGAGCGAAGTCTTTCAAAATAAAAAAAAATGTGAAAGAAGAAAAATAAAGAGTGAAAGCTGTTAATATCATGTTCTTTGTGTACAGGCATTTGTTACTAACTAGTAGTTGGATTTCATAATGAAGGCAATTTTTTTCCTAACTTGTTTTTGCGCACCCTTATGTCAGTAATCATGTCAGAGGATGTCATACACATAATATTCAAATCAAAATGGCCTAAATAAAAGCAAGCAGTCATTTTGAAGCTAACCTGAACCCGGGGAGCCAGTACGGAATAAGATCGACATCATGGCAGCTTTTGGCGAGAAGAGAGAAGCTACTGTCGTCAGTTTTTCTCCAGTTTCCACGTACAAAGGAATGTGCAAAGTGCCAGAATCCCACCTGGGGGTTGGGTAAGGAAGGAAAGAACTAAAAATTCCTGTGTGGTTTTGGATTGATCGATCAATTAATCAATGAATCAATCAATCCATCACTCAATCAATCAATCCGTCAACCAGTCAACCAGCAAGCCAGCCAAACAGCTAGTTAGACAGTCAGTCAGTCAATCAATCAATCATTCAAACAAACTTGGAATCTGTCAGTGGATGTAACATTAGCTCACCTTATTTGTGGGGTAACCTAAATATATCAGTTGTATTGAAAAAGACAGATATTAAGGGATAACAAGTCGATGACAATGTGCTTTTTTTCAAAATAATGCAGTTTGAAACCGCCAATCTTGGAACTTGATATTCCTTAATACCTTGTTTTTAAAAGCAACAGAAAATATACGTTATCTTGCTGATAATGGTGAACTAGCGTAACATGTAATACTGCATGTACATATGGAAAGCTACTAATTGCACATTTATGCTATAGCTGAAGTGGAAATGATTTTACCTTATTTAAGGTACATGTAGAACTAAAAGCTTACTCAGTAATAGGATACCAATATATTACATATAAATGAAAACAAATAGTTCTCACTGGTTCCATGTGCTGGATGTGAACTACGTCTCCAATGGCTCCACTGTCAATCAGTTCCTACAAAAAGTTAAGATAATGTTCAGTAAGATGAACATCAGACCGAGCATGATAATTCACAGTGACTGTTGTTGTAATTGCATTATATGTTTAGATTAGTACATGTCATGCATTATTTTGCAATAAAGTTTATTACAAATCCTTGCCCGTGGGCTAATTGCAGGTTACATGAGAGATTCAAACAGTGTAAAAACAATATCACAAGACTTGTATACTATAGTCTAAAGCTAGTAGCTAACTCTAGATCCTTGGTTATTGGATTCGAAGACAGTGGAAAGCAAAAGATCCCACGTGCACCTTTTCTATTATGTGTTTGATTTGTGATGTTAGAAGGAGAATTGTTTTCTTTTTGTCTGTGAATGTTAAGAAGTTTGGGTGGAATTTGGTGGCCTCTTCAACCAGCTCTTTTCTTTCTTGATCATAGAAAGAGCAGTTTGACATGCATTGTTTGCACTTTCTTTCACACACTGAGGTAGCTTAGAATAGTGAGAAGTTCAGTTTATGGAAAAATGTAGGCACAAGGTCGTCTACCCTTCGTTCCCCTAAATGTATGATGGATCATCCCTGGTTCGGACGAAGTAGATTTGTGGGAGGGGGGCAGGGGACAGGGTCAGTCTGTCTGGAAGCAACCCTGGGAGAAGGGGGTTGTGTGTGTGGAGGACAGAGAAAGAAAAATGACTAAAAACTGAGGACTGCACCTAAGTGTGTCTGGGATCCTTGTTGAATCTTTAAGGATTTAACTGAGCTTGCAATAACTGTCCTAGTTTTAACAACATTGAAGGTTATCTGACCTTGATCTTCCTGACAGGTGGATAGTACCTCAGCACGTGACACACTGACAGGATGACGTTGTTTCTCTCACAGGCTGACACTATCTCACGGCAGTCTGACTCTGTAACCTGTAAGGAGCAACAGTAACAATATTTCATGTGGCACACTGACAGGATGACGTTGTTCCTCTCACAGGCTGACACGATTTCACGACAGTCTGACTCTGTAACCTGTAAGTGTAACAACAGTAACAATATTTCACGTGGCACACTGACAGGATGACGTTGTTCCTCTCACAGGCTGACACTATCTCACGGCAGTCGGACTCTGTAACCTGTAAGGAGCAACAGTAACAATATTTCACGTGGCACACTGACAGGATGACGTTGTTCCTCTCACAGGCTGACACTATCTCACGACATGGAGCAGCATCTGTAACCATATTTCACAAACTGCAACATTTTCAACACTTCTAAGTATATATATATTTTGCAATAAACCATCATCTGTCAACTTGATATTTGAAGGTGCTTTTAAAAACAACAGAAATAGATTACCCCATGGATAAAGGTGAACTAGCATTAATAGTCTAGGTAACTTCACTTCTAGGCAGTGAAATGTTGTTTGGGGCTTGTCTATCTGTATCTCAGATGTTTGTGCATGTGTATGTGTGTACATTTGTACCAGTCCTGTGTTTATGTGTTATCTGTGTGTGTGTATGTGTGTGTATCTAAATCTCTGCGTGTATCTGAGTGAATCTGTGTGGGTCTAAATGTGCATCTGTGTGGTACCTGTGTATGTGTGTATCTAGCTGTGTGTGTGTGTGTGTATGTATCAGTGTATGTGTGTATCTGTGTGTGTGTGTATCTGTGTATCTGTGTATGTGGGTATCTGTGTGTGTGTGTGTGTGTGACTGCCATAATTTTTGTCTTTGGGGGCTACGAAGCAGTATTGGTAAGGGTCTGAAGTATGCCATCTCTGATTGCCTTGTCTTCTCTCTTTTGCTACTATCAAACAAACTTTAAGGTATACGCACTGCCATGGGTTTCTCCAGAAGTATGTGGTAGCCATGATCAGCGAACGCCACGGCGGGAGCCTTGTGCTGCTGGTCTGGGGTTGCTATGACAACACAGTCGGCAAACTTCTCCCTCTCCGCCGCCTGCTGCCAGTCTGGACAAATGGAGGTGCACAGAAGTTGACAGTCATAACTAAGTAAACATTATTTCATGAAGGACTTTGTTTTAAACTTACAGCACCATATTTTTGTTCTGGCACCAGAAACATAACTGTATATTAAGTTCTTCCTAGAACAGTTATAAGTCATCCAAAGAAGAAACCCTACATGAGAATACATCTTGGTCATCACAAATCTCCCATCTTATAGATCTACTTTTATCAATATATTGAATTCAACCATGTGTTACACAATGTAATGTGTGGTGTACCTGTGAAGACATTCTCCTGTGGAATGTTATACTGCTGCTGAAAACGTTGGCACCTGAACAGCCGCGGGTCAGCAACACCAACCACCTGCAAGAGGAAAGGATCGAAGAACACATCACTTCATGTTCTCTAAAGGCTGGGAGAAAAGAAAATGGAAAATAAGGATTTAAAGGGGCATTCCACTCCAGAAGGGAGTCTTGTTTTCCAATAGATGATGTGTCAATGAATACATAATCAGCCGAATTTTGTGGAATTCATCTTGGGGTGAATTACGCGATGTGTGTTTTGTAAAACAATAATGACACTCACTAAACCTATGCAGACCCTTCCCATGCATTCCTTATATGCATAGACACTTTATTTATTGTACATATTTTCAGAATAAATGAGGTACGCTAAGCACACCGAGAAGGCAAATTGCTCATAAGAGAGCAAAGAGTGCAAGAACAAGACGAGATTTCTTAGCGAACCTGAAATTAGTTTTGTAACCTTACCTAAAAGTTTTGCATTATATTCAGCCATAGGATTAATTCAATTAGAGGGTACTTGGGGAGTTTAGTAGAAGACTGAATGCTTTTGAGGCACGTGGAGCAACTGGGTACTTTATCGTATAATGTGAAATAGTATGCAGTTATTACTTCCTAAAATTAATATCTATCGGAAAATAACACTCCCGTGTGGACTGGAATGCCCCTTTAACATGTAGCTAGGGAGCTGATGCACATGCAGTATTTCCAAATGATGTCAGCTCTTTTGTTTGTTATGCATAATTGGCAAAACGCCTTGAGGGAAGTTGAGGCCTAATCCAACAATTTTGTACTGAAGCTATAGGCATGCACAAGCTGCATAAGACAGGACTGTAAAGTAATTGAACCAGTCACACTTGGTTGGACCCCGAATCTTTTTGATAAGTGTGACCTTCCACATAATGATAAAGCCCGAGGTCCCATGTTTGAGGAGAGTCACACCTGCAGAATGTAACATTCCTGAGGTGTGACTATCCTCAAATATGGCTATAAGTCTGAATCTGAGACATTCCTAACATAAGCCGTTTGTATATACGTGAATACAACATAGAAGGTCGAGATGATATGGTTGTATATTTTGTATACAGGTGATTGTTCCATGTTGTTCCGTAACACACCTGAAAACGCTCACTGTTGTCGAGGGAGAACTGTGAATACACCTCTCCTCTGCTCCCAGCACCGACTATCAGGGCTCGGACTGGAGCCATGGCTTCACCCTGGGCACAGATCAGTGGGCAAAATAACATCTAACATAATTATAACTTGAATAGAATAAAGTAAAACAAAACAATTAAAACTGGTTATACATTTGTACAAAGATCGGTCTGGTACATTGGATCTCAATGGTGCCAGGAATCTGTACAAGGCAAGAATATCTTAATGAGCTTATAGCGGAATTCAGCAAAATTAAGTGAAGAACCTGATGCCAGGAATCTGTACGAGACAACAATATCTTAATAATTAAAAGCTAAAGTGCACTAGTGGAATTCTGCAAACAATAGGAGAAGAATCGGCTAAATAAAGAGTGACAGTCCACAGACCCGAAGGGCAACACAAAGTAAACAGACGTAGAGTGCGAATCACAACTTGATCCCCGGTAACTTTTCCCACATACGTTAAACCTTTGGTTCACATCATCAAGCAAGTATACCGAAGTCACGGGTTCCGCACTGGTCGCCCAGTGCGGAATACGTGGAGAAAATGGCGTCGGCACTCGGGGCCCAGTGCGGAAGAAACTTCGGCACAGGAATTCCAGTGCGGAACGGCTTTGTTCGAGTGCTGAAGACCCGTCATCACTGGAATTCCAGAGCTACACCTTGTCTCGGCACTCGTTTTCCAGTGCCGAACTCCGCCCAGCACTCGGTTTCTAGTGCCGAACTCCGCTCAGCACTCGGTTTCTAGTGCGGAAGGGTGGTTCAAAGGTCGTTCAGCACTGGTTACCCAGTGCGGAGGTCATTGAGCACTGGATAACCGAGTGCCGATCTACCTAAGTCACGGGTTCCGCACTGGGATTTCTAGTGCTCGGTGACTTTTCGGCACTAGAGGCCGAGTGCTAAGACCACTTCGGCACTAGAAGCCGAGTGCTACTATCATTTTAAGACCGTCAGCACTGGGTTTCCAGTGCTCGCGTCCAAATCGTTACTCAAAAACATAGTTGACATGCAGCAGCGCCTACTCACCTTCGGACGGTCTCTTGTAAACTCAGTATTTCAAATCAATTTTGGCTTAGTCTTGTCTCTGTCGGAACTCAAACAGCATGTGTTTATCATACGCTACATCCTACATGTATATAGTGTTATGTATATGATGACCTCATGTCAACAGTGTGTCAGCTTCGTTCCCTTTTTCTAAATTTCACGAAGTTAAAATGCTAATACAATACATTAACGTTACAGCTCCCTTTGTCGTGTTTGAGTTGCAGACTACTTTCAATCAATCGTTCGCATGCATCATTGCGTGGTGGATACAGACAGTTTAGACAGTTCTACTTTGGTCACGAAAGAAATTAATGTCTAAATAAGAAGGATAATTGATATGTACTGTTCTTTGAAAACCCGACTCGGATATTTCCTCCCATACGCAGCTTTCTCAGGCTCAAGGTGAACGTTTTGTTACACTTCTTTTATATATGTGTACCACCTTTAACTGCCCGGAACTGTAAATAACGTAACGGAGGCTGGCTGTCAGCACTCAGTTTCAAGTGCGGAATATTTGTCGTCACTGGTTTTCCTGTGCGGAATATTTGTCGTCACTCGTTTTCTAGAGCGGAATGTTTGTCGTCACTCGTTTTCTAGTGCGGAATATTTGTCGTCACTCGTTTTCTAGTGCGGAAGGTAGTCTCAGCACTCGGTTTCTAGTGGTGAATCGGGGGTTTTCAGTGCTGAAGTCGACTCACCACTGGACACCTAGTGCGGACGTAACTTCGGCACTAGACTTCTAGTGCGGAAGGCCCCTTCCGCACTAGACACCGAGTGCTGAGAGAGGAACCCGTGACTTCGGTAGTTTTGCCATCATCAAACTGAAAAATAACTGAGCAACTTGAACAAGAATATAATTTTCTGCTGGGGCACAGAACGAACGTTACATGCATGCATAATTGTGGAACCCCCATACATAGTTGAAGACTTTAGTTTAGGGCCGGTGGTAATTTAAAGGGTAGTTACGTAAGAGGAAGAAGAAAAAAGAAGTATCATTAATTTGTGATTCATATGGTTTCAAAACTTTTACTTACCCGTGGTGTGTTCAGAAGCTTTTGGACTTGGACCTGCCTGCTGAACTGCTGAACCCGGAAGTGGCGGTTACAGCTGGGTGGACTGTGCCACAGTGGTTTGCAGGGGGGGGGGGACTTCTTTATTTCACTCGATCATGTTATTCGGCGTTATCAAAACTACATAGATATTAGAATCTACAAAAACATATGTAAGTCTAATTAAGCATATTTCAATCCTATTGTGGGATTTATGAGGGAAATAAATGTTTGTTGAATACCCCCCATTTCTGTTGGAAAAGTCCATCAACATGGCTGCTGCTCAGCAAGAAAGTCAACACAAAGGAGTTCGCCCGCTTCCTTTCAAAGACGTCGACCATAGGGTCTATTTCTTTGATAACATTGGTGAATTACAGAAGGCTGGGGTACTGCAGGATGTCGTCCTTGAGGTCGAGGGCCGCCAGTTTCCCTGCCATCGGCTTGTTCTGTCCATTCGCTGCCCCTACTTCAGGGCCATGTTTACAAGTGACGTGGCGGAAAGTCGTCAGAAGACGGTTGTTTTACAGGTAGGGTTTGGAATGACGTATGGTTATAATAGAGGAAACAGGGAATTTATAAATATATGTGTCATAGAGAACATGAAAACACAGAGCAACAAATGTTTAACTTTAAAACCTTCCTGCGGTGTGCCCCCCTCCCAACTTTGGGTTTCCGGAAAGAATGGGCTAGGCTAGGGGAGTGGGCGACTTCCTGGGCTAACCTCTCTGGAGCATGACAGCTAAAGTCACCTATCCTGCTTGGAAGAAAAGTTACTACAACACAATATGTAGTATACGGTGTAATAAACTACATGTACAAACACACACGTGCACTCACCAATCATATCCTTGGGGCCCATAAAAGGTAGGGATACTTGCACATCAGATCAGAACCTGAACCGGACCTGAATTTTCTGTACCGGTACCCACCCCTAGTATATATTATACTGTTCAATATACTAGTGCTTCCCAGGCTTGTGGTAACAGTTTGAAAATTTTCCTGCAGGATATGGATGCAGATGTGTTTGAGGAGATCCTGAGTTACTTCTACTCTGGAACCATCTATGTGTCCCTGGACAAAGTGCAGCCCCTGTACCAGGCAGCTGACCTCTTCCAACTGGACTATGTGAAGACCGCCTGCAAAAAGTACATGGCCATGAATGTAGATAGCTCCACCTGTGTGGACCTATACCGATTTGCTGATTTTTTCTCTATGGACAATAATGCTGCTTTTTTCTCTATGGTCGCTGTTCGAAGCCGTAGTCTGATTTTTATCTGCAAGTTCTTTGCTGAGGTTTCTCACACTGAGGAGTTCTACAGCCTCAGTGTGAATCAGCTGACTGAGATCATTAGCTACGATAAGCTGGGTGTTAAAGAGGAGACAATAGTGTGGGAGGCTGTGGTGAGATGGGTGCAGCACAGCAGAGAGGACAGACTGCACCACCTACCCAGCATCCTCCCTCACATCCGCTTCAACCTGCTGACCTCAGACGACACGGCAGCCATCTTGGAACACCCCTTGGTCAAGGAGATTCCTGGGAGTTCTGAGGTCAGCAATCTTGCAGTCATACCCAAGACGTCCAATCCAAAGAGGAGAATTGGGATGGATGCTCAGGAAATGCTCCTGCTTTTCAGGACAATTGGAACAGACACAACTCAAATGCTCTGTTACAACCCTACGTCAAAACTGTACACCACATACAGTTACGGAAGGCATTACTTTGATATGAGGAGGGAAGTGTACACCCAATTTAAGGTCTTGACAGCAACAGTTACCAGTAATAATGACATTTACGCCTTGGTCGAAGAGTCACATGACAAGCTAGCCTTGTTTCAGTACATCCATCTGGCAGACAAGTTTGAAAAGAAGTCGTCATTTCATAGAGAGAAACCAGAACACTCCCCCCGTCAGCACATCAGAGCAGGTCGAAGCAAACCATCAGATAAAGCTATTGAATATCTTGTTGAAGTTGATGGCCATCTCTATTACATCGCTGTACATGTCACATCGCAATCGAAGGAAAGAAGAATTTCTATGGTGATGAAAAAGTACCGATACTCCACGGACCAATGGCAGGACTGTTCGAAGCCTAGCGCTGACAAGCAGCCTTGTAGTGTGGTTGTGTCCTCTGGTAAGCACCTCTTCCTCATCACTAACACAGAAATGCATCGCTACGACCCAAGTCAGGACAGTTGGTCTAAGGTAACCCCGCCAAGCCCCAATCTTGAGCCCTGTACAGCCGTTGCCATGGGAACAGAGATCTTCTGCACAGACGCAGGCTTAAGAAAGATTTCGGTGTACAACATCGAGGAAGATAGCTGGAGTGAGCTTCCAGGGTGTTCAGGCCTGTACCTTAAGCCCACTCTCTTTGTGTTTGAAGGCCAACTGCATGTATGCATGCATAATGAGCAGATCTATCTGTATGACAGGTCTGAAGGAGCTTGGAAATACTTGCTCACCCTGCCAGATGGGCCTTGGGGTATACGCGGTTCTATGCTACCTGTGGCATATATGTATGTATACAACCCTACGAGCTGATAGGGTTGATACTATTAGTATTACTTGTATCAGAAAACTTTTTAGCTTTAGGGTGAAAGTTTTAACAATGATCATGAACTACTATCTAACTTCGATGCCTCCTAATACAAAGGTATCCTATTACTCATCATTACTACTATGTGCTGAAGTGGCCTTCTAGCATCAAATGTGTATTGGTTTCATGGTTAGGCATCAGACAGGAGGTTAAAGAGATGAGACATTTTCCATGGTACCTGGAGTTCTGTATCCTAAACTCTATTTCCCTATTGGTGAATAGGATCAAACCCACCAAGGTTGACTTTGACTTTATTTGGATCCACAGTTTATTTCTTGCTTCTCGGATTCGTCCATTTTTTTTCATAAAAAGAAAGTCGTGAGAAAAGTAATGTAGGTTTTGCTATCACAAACCTGTAAATATTGCCACATTATTTCAGTCTAAAGACATTGCCTTTTATTCAGAACATTAGTAATGAATCAACATAAACAATCCATTGCATTCAAGGTGCCATTAAACTCCTCAAGCTGTTGTTTTTGTGTTTTTTAAGCAGTATATCTTCACTCCAAACCTTTGAAAAAAAAAATAAAAATTTTTTTCCGACCTGTTGAGCAGGTTTTTTTTCGGAAAAATCTGAGAAGCAAGAAACAAATTTGGTGTGGCTTTAACTTGACATTTCTGATCTTTGTCACAAAGCAGCGAGGGCATCCTTTCGAGAGCGTTGATTTGCCATTTTCAATATTTATAATTCATAACACAGATAACACTGTACAATCAAACCTGTCTATAGCGCCCATGTGGTCGCTTGCAAAGGTGGCCGCTAATACAGGTTTGACTGTAACGTTATACCATAAACTCCTACTATTGTTTATTGTCGGATAAGGGCGTAACATAATTTATAACACTGTACATTTATACCATAAACTCCTACTGTTGTTTGATGTCAGATGGGGGCGCAACATAAATTATAACACTGTACATGTATACCATAAACTTATACTATTGTTTAATGTCGGGAGGGGGGTATCATTATTTATAACACTGTATAGTATGGTCACGTACGGTCTCTGTACTTTATATAGCCTTGCCCGTATTATGTAATTTTATTACCTGCTTGAAAAAAAGCAGGTACTGTTTTTGTCACCGGCAAGTATCAAACCTACGTCCGGGTTAAGTGTTTTCAGAACGTCGACCGTGTTAACAAGGTGGCCAATGAGGAATTGTTTACATTAAAATATGTCCCAGTTAAAGGTATAACAGCGGTGATACTTTAGCTCCACAGATAGTAGAATAAGACACCGAACGCCACCCCTGTGTGCGCTGTGAATCACTATATACACATTAGGGATATGTCCCAGCAGAAAATGTAAAAGGTGAAGCTGATGGCTGCACAGATCCACAACTAGAAAGTCAGAGTAACTGTGATTATCCCTGTCACCTCTGTATGGAATGAACCATTATATACACATTAGGGATATGTGCCAGGTGCAGGTGTAACAATAGGAAATAAAAAGGAAATGGTGAGGTTACTAGAATAAGGTGTAGTTTTGGATCTCGCCATTTGCGATAAGTAGATTTGTCTAAGTAAGTAGATATAAGAACAATGATGGAATAATTTTGCCAAACGTCAAACCATATCAACCCCACAACACACCATGCCCACCATCACAAAACAAAATATTTCATGCAGGTTTGAGTTTTTAGACTCTTGTTTAGAATTGTTTTACTCAACAGATGCATGCCATTGAATCACACACATGCTGTTAGTTTTGTATGGTGTCCTTACTTATTTTTTTTGCAAATCATTATTGGTTAATTTTACCTGTTGGTTTAAATTTGTCAGCATTATCGAGAGTAATTGACACAGATCCTAACATCTAACCCTTGTACCTGCACAGAGCCAGTGTTTGCTGAATCAGGAGTGGTTTGCGTCTGTTCCGGCCGCCTCCCGCCCAAGAACAATGGTTCCGTGGCGCTGATACCAGGCTGGCCGGGTAATGTAGGTAGGTGGACCTGACCAGGAGCCTATAGGTTGTTTGGATAACTACCTCCGTCTAGGAGATTCAAGGTGGCACCATATCCGACCATTTTATAATGGGGGGGGGGGGGACAAGAAAACAAAAACGTATAGAAAGCAACATTTCGATAACAAATATACGACAGTATGGTCATGAATGATGAAAACAAATATCATCGAAAGAAAAAAAGAAAATGCACCATACTGGGTCGAACCGAGTCACAAATACAAGTAGCTGTAAACCCTTAAGGTGCACTCTCACTGCACTTGCGTCAAGCTTGCGTCACTGCGGGGTTCGTTCACTGCGTCACTGTTTGGTTATTTTCTCTTTTGGTTTGTAATATAGATATTGCATAACATGTAAAAGTATGACTTAGAAGACGACAAAATACACAAAAGTAAGAAAATTCTTTCTTTATCTCTGAAATTCGTTGAGTATCTTTCGAACCCCGAAGTGACGCAAGCTTTACACAAGTGCAGTGAGAATGCACCTTTATCAACCACACCAGGAAACACCGCAGACAATGCGGGCCAATACATGTACAAAGGCGACAGCCGTTTCAAAAGGTGACGATCCTTTAAGATACGTACGAAAATCAGACTGTACGAATGTACATTGCTGCGTGTCCTCAAACATGCCCCCTTCATTCTGTTATTGACTTTCAAGAGCTCCAAGCTAGGTTAAACATTGACAGCCTATATAGGCATGCTACTTCATATAAGTAAACATAACCTCAACAGGCTTTAGTTTGGTCTAGTTTTATGAAAGGAACAGGGAAAAAACCCATGCCTGGCATCGTTAAATCTAAGATAGCCACAGCAAGTAAATTTTATGGATGACATTCTCTGCAGACTGTAAAAATAATGAGATACCGCGAAAAAAGCAAGATGGGTACAAAAAAAAGCAAGCTGCGAAATTTTCAAAGTAGACACAATAAACGTTGTAACAACAGTTGAAGTAACAAAATATGGCACCAGAGCTAACAAGTCAAATATTCCTGTATCAAGAAGTGCACTAGTGTAGTAAACGTGCCCCTGGTGTGGTAGACTGGTATGCAATTTTGCAACTGCACTCATGGCTTCCATATTGGTGCCACTCTTAGGCCATGTTGATTTGATTATATGGATGACATCCTCCGGGAACTCCAAAACTGATGCGAGCGAGCGAATAAAAAAAAAGTTTGGCCAAAAACAAAATTGCCTTCAGTATGAAATCAAAGTGGCCAGGAAGGTTGAACATAGGACTAAACACACATAGTATGGTATACCAACATTTACAATGTAGGTGTAGGTGTAGGGACCAGTACATCATACGGGTGCAAAACATTTTTTTTCTTCTTGGACCAATCCGAAAAAAACAGACCTGAAGAAAAAAACAGAGGAACAGGTTTCGCCAATTACAAAATGGACACACTATGTCGGCAGCTATTTGGGGTCTAACCGGGGGGGCCAAGAAGACAACAAGAGCGAAGTCAAGTAGAGTTTATAGTCAATTGCACCAAGTTTCTACAGTCAAAGGTACAGAGACAGTTAGCCTTTATTACAAGGAGATTGGATTTTAAAATGCAGTGGGAGTCCAATAATCCACCAAACAGATTCCTTTGTAGCAAAATTGACCAATTACCATTGTTTTGAGTATTGCCAGGTCTCAAGTTTCCACAGACATCAGGCCCAGGTTCATGTCCGGACCTGGAAATGATCCTCTGGACCTGAATTTTCTGTACTGGTACCTCCCCCAACCAACAATGGATTTTTTTTCTTTCTGTCCTTTCACATCTTATTCTTTGACTTAGATTCATTTTGGCATTCTATGGCATTAGTTATCTGTTTTCTGATACTTTTTTTTTCAATCTACGGAATATTTGTGCTCATTTTACAGCTGCTTTGCACAACTTATCGTGTGGTCGAAAACTTTTTTTTTTTTTGGAAATGGCCGAAAATTGGTGCGAGCGCGGATGTCATCCATATAATCAAATCAACGTGGCCTTACAGCTATCCAACAAGTTTCACTAGCTACAGTTACTGCAACTACAGTCAAGGCTACCATTCTAGTGTCACTTCTACATAAAATTATTAGCTTACAGCACAACATATTTCGATCTACCATCGACTATCACAATTTCACCAGGTGTCATTTACCGCAATCTAATAAAACCTTAGTATAGCGATCTTCCCATGATTGTCTTGATTCAGATTTACAGGTGTTGAAAATAATCTTGAGAAAGCCGCTATAACAACGTTTTTTTTTGAGGTGGCGGTATAATGGCACCTGGTGGAATTATGGGAATGTATGTTATCTGACTATACATGAAGAAGAAGAAAATCATATTTCTTTTCTGAAATCAGGCGAAAAGTAATGAGCGCGCAGATGTCATCCATAAAATTTACTTGTTGTGGCTCTGTATTAGTATTATCGATCTAGTTCAATAGAACTTGTGTGACCATCGGTAAAGGACTACTAAATCAATCGTAACTTTACATGAGAAGTTCGAAATTACCGTAATTTTCGGCTGACGTTGTCAGCTTTGTGCACGAAGTGGATGCGTCGTTAGAGCCACGTGACTGCAGCAAAAGGGTCGTAAGTGCCTCGGATAAGACGCTAATGGAGGTCACATGTTTGAGGAGAGCCACACCTGCAGCACGTAAAAAGAACTCAACACACTTTACTCAGGTGAAAAGGAGTACTTTGCTTCGGCTATAGTGCCGTCCCTCGGATAGGACGTTAAATGGAGGTCCCGTGTCTGGGGAGCCATACCCCAGGCACGTAAAAGAACCCCCACACGTGCGATGGTGCGGTGTGAGATGGTGCAACTCCTTCCGTCTAGAATTAGTGATTCTCCACAAATCACCTGGACTCCAGGAAGAATAGTGACATATCAGTCACTAATGGAGATCTGTATAACCAAACCAAACCAAACCAAATCAAGCTTAAGCTTATCGAATAGAGAGCTGAACATCACAATGTGAGTGGATCAAATATATCTGTCCCGATATGCAGCTTGTGCGATATGCAATACAAACAAACAAATACACAAACAACTGTCTGTATAATACAACCCTCCGTGAAGTAACACGTTTGCAGTGTGGAATAAAGTGTCTGACGTTACGCCAACTAGAACATAACGCCATTAAGTAATGGTCTTTACTTCAATATCATACTGTAAAACATTTAAAGTTCGCGGGGATTTAATTTCGCGGTAGCGAAAAAGGACTTTTCGCGGTGGTGTTAAGTTCACGGCAACACCATGGGCTGCATGCAGTCTAATACCATAATAAGAAAATATTCGCGGTAGTTTGTTCACGGTGAAGTGCGAACATTAATCCACCGCGAACATTTCTGCATTTACAGAAGTATCGAAATAGAGAAAATAGACCTACACAACATAAGTCATGAAAATTGACCAATTTAAAGTCAACGTTACATATGTACAAAAATGTACAAAAGGGCCGACTTCGGAAATATTATTTCCCATTTTAGCCATTATTTCAATCTTGAAAAAAATCATCCTAACCAAAAAGCCATAAAGGTATACTTTATCTGTACCTACGCGAACAGAATTAACTGCACATAATTTAACCGATTATGAAAGCTTAGTCTATACCTGTTCCTTCTAATGAAACAAGAAAGCTTGATGTTAAACAAAATCACATGAAACAAAGATTTTTTAAACATCGAATTACTGAATTGGTCTGTCTTCTATTAAAAAAAAAATTACAAGAGATTTGTCTAACAAAAATGTAACAAGTGGGGTTCGAACCCACGATCCAAGGCTGCAAAAGCAAATCGCTGTCTGCACACAGCGCCTTTGACTGGTCGGCCACGCTGACTCAATTACGTAATCAGGCGTATAGAAGGGCTATTAGAAGGGTTTGGTTAAATTGGCCGATCCATGCATCCATCCATCCAAACGAACGGTTGAACGAACCGCTTCTGTCGATTCAAAGCCGGTGCTGTCGCAGCGGCAAAAAATCCAGATTGGAAAAAATGCCAAGAAAACCAAGTTATTCCCATTCTAAGCCCCATACTTTGCAACGCACCTCTGACATCAGCCCAATACACATGACTTGACCACTGACTTGGCAAGCTATATTAACCACTAGATAAAAGACACTTATATGATATATATGTCTCCACTATCTCAAACCGATCAAATAGATGACGCAACATCTACTATGAGATAATTCGAATACCTACAGCCATTTAAGGTAGGATTTCAGGGTGGCTGAGCAAAATTTAAAAATGATATTTTCCAAAAAATAACTATCAATGTTTTTTTTTTTTATGTAATTCTATTTTCATAATCTAACATAATTTCCATTCAAATGTTCCTTTTGTCTGTCAAAATTCAAGGTCAAAGTAACTGTCTCAAATTACGCAAAAATTTGAAACTCATCATAACTTTTCAAACTTGATATCATTAAATAGGTCTTAGTGAAACAAATAGAATGGTTTTTATTTCAATAAAATCGGACATACCGTTAACGCTAGTTAACCTTTATTCGTTGCGTTTTTCACCAAGAGTCAGCTTATTCCAATCTGGCAGAAGAACAAAGCATAATTTCTGTATTCAACATGGTGATATTGTTGTTTACCTTTGTCATTCATCCCATCCACGATATATTTTCTCTCCTACCATGCTAATATGAAAATGTCTCAATTTGAAAACACCGTCGCGTTGCGTTGAGAACGACGGCGCTCCCGGGGGGCGTGACCTTTATTCGTTCTGACGAGACTCGTTATGTTTGTCCGCTGCTAATTACTTTATGCTGAAGCTATTGTTCCTTTCTTGACATGAATGGAGTGCTCTAGATTACAAACTTATTCAGGCAACAAAAAAATCCCGACAACTACCGCTGAGTATTTACCGTCACACGCAGTAGCGCGTTGGTAAAAAAATGAGGTTGTTGGGTCAGTAGACCGTGACGTAAAATCGATCCTGGCGCCATGATCGTTCCATGAAACTTATGCACCTTTCGTTGCAACTTGAACGGCGTGCTGTGGCTATTTCCAAGCGGGTAATCATCAGTTTGCAGTACAACAATCTGTACAGTGTTTTGCACCCTCCACGCGGCAAAATGTAACCCGATATATTTGTGTCAAAGGTCAATTCCGGCGGCCAACAACACTAAAGATGAAGGGGTGTGAAGTCTGATATGCCGCTGTTGTCAATGCCCTGGATCAAAGAACGAAAGATTCCACAATAAATGATATAAAACATTGCTGTCAGACTTGTGGTCGACAAATACCCCGGTATGCAGTGCAAATCTTGTTATCGGTGTACCATACCCGTACTGAGACAGTTGGTATCGTCTTCAAGGCCGTATTTGCAACAGTTTACATGCTCTGGCTTGGGACTTTCACATTAAAAAAAAAGGGGACCAGAGTAAAATCAATTAATTTGTCGACGTTCAATATCATTTCCATTTTTGGTGGTGCATAAATTGTTTGATAGATGGCTGCTTAATGATCTAAGAGAAAAAGGCGAGTTAGTGAGTTATTAAAGGTAAGTTTAGTAAATACCTTTTAATGTCGTCATCCAGTCTTTTTCCCGCGGTTGCGACCGTAGGTTTCTGGGGAAAAAACATGGCGACGTTCGATCGTGCGCGGGAGGTTTTGGCAACAAAGAGACGGTTTTCGACAATTGATCACACTTTGAGTCCAGTTACTGGTTAGCAACACAAACTTTATTGAGTTGTCTTGTGCATGATAATTGTGAACTGGAAGCGAATGTGATAGATCTCTGCCATTCCGGCGAACAACACGGTGACGCAATCCTCCCATAGAGCGGTAGGCTATTACAATAAGGGACGGTACGTTTTTGACCTCGCTGTTTTCAAATGTGTGGTCATCGGAGCCTTTTCATGAATATTCTGAACACTTAAGTCTCTCGGTTATGCATTCCTGTGGTTATTACTGATGTTGCATTTACCGTGTCTCCGTAGATTCCCTGTTTTTGAAAAAACGAATTAAGGTAACTGAACGAATAAAGGTTAACTAGCGTTAGAGAGTTATGGCCATTCAAAGGCCTGAAAGTTATGCATAATTTCTCTTGATCAGCTAATTAAATATACGGCGTTATCGCTGGCCTGTGCCATAATACACAAAAGTTAGGGGTGATTTCTAAAATGTTAAATTTCCCATAAGCAAAGCTACGATGAAAACGAAAGAACGTCAATTAATTTATCGCGAAAGTACCATCTCAAATAACCATGTTCTAAATGACATGATGATCCACGGAACCGATCGTGAGATACAGCTTCAGAAACTAATTTCAAAGCCTCCTGACAGGGGGTGAAACATTAGTTGCATATTTCTTTCCCTGGCATGTTCTCATCACAGGCGATGCCGTGCTGATCTCAGGCGCCCCCCAGCGGCAGCTGTGGTCCTACACCCGAGCGCCACAGTGGGTTGACATGAATGGCGATGGCCGACTGGATGCCGTGGTGGCGAGATTGTCGTTTGTTTTCAATCCTCCTCCAAGTATGAAAAGACTTATGTTTATGTTTCCCGATAGGGAAAACATATTATTTTCGATGGTGTGTTCTTTGTTTCTTCTTCTTCCTCTTCTGTCATGGAGTTTCTTTCATGACTGCTAGGAGGCGCTGGTAGACTGTAGAACGCAACTTAAACAGCTTAAACAGTTTTCACTCCTTATAGTTACTAATATACAACTGTGACTTAGCTAAACTTATTTTTCATTTGGTTGTGAATATAACTAAGGCTTCTTGTTTCTTTTTTTAGCCAACGCCTCAATTGTGAGCCAAATGGTATACTGTTGTGTGCGAGTAGCTTATAAAAGGCAAATTACTGGTAACATCCTGCGTTTTCTGGAAAATGTTGCCTGTCTAGCTACTTCCATTTTCTTTCTGATACGAAACACTCCTGAATAATTTCATCAGGCTAGAGTATTACTAGATAAGAAGATTCTTTGTTCCCGACCAAGACATGAAATCACAACCGCTGTTTCGGTAAGCGTCTGTCCTCACCATGATCTTCCTCACTGCAGCTGGGTATCGCTGCTAACTAGGGCTGGGTACCGGTACGGTGTATCGGTACAAAACCTTTTTTCTTATTGGACCGGTCCGGAAAAACCGGACCTGAAAAAAAATCGGTAGACGGATGTTGGACCTTTTGGAAAATGAACAGATTATATGAACAGGCATTCGAACGTTTTGGGGCTTACTGGTCGGGGAAAATAACAAGAGCAAAGTAGAGTAGAGTCTATAGTCATCTCTACCAAGTTTTACAGTCCATCGAACAGAGGCAGGTAGCTTTGTATGATTTAAAAAACGCTAGTGGGAGCAACATATTTCACAAAACGGATTTCTTTGTCATGAAATGGGCCATTGTTTTGAGTATCGTCCATTCACAAATTTTCACATACTGAATCAGGTTCAGGACCGGACCCAAATGTAATGTTGCCACACACGCGATTCCCCAAAAATGTTGTCATTTATGCGATCCCAAACGCACAGTAACCGTGATTTTTCCCCGCCCGCCTCTCTCTACAAATATGGAGGCTGACGGAAAAACGCTACCACCCCCCCCCCCCCTAACTGAAACTATTGAGGAGAGGTTCATACCTGTCGTTTTATCAAAATTTGTATTTTATTTGTCTTCAGAGGCATCTCTGATTTTTTATCGTGGGATTCATATAAGAAGCCGAACTTCTGTGTTACTATATCACCGAACTGGATATATGATATTTTTACACCGAACTGGATATATGATATGTTTTGTCTTTGTTCTGACCTGTACTTAGTTCGGTTGGGCTAAATAATAAAGGTCTTTATTCATTCATTTTTTTATTATTATTTTCGGACCAGCTCCTCCGACAACCCAGGGTGAGCTAGTTTGGTTTGAACAACCAGCGTCCAGTGGACTGCAGACCCCAAACTGGTCATCCCATGTGGTCATCCAAGGTCCGGAATTCGGGTCCTTGGCTGTCCGACTGACCACCACAGGAGGTGTGGCAAAGCTGGCGTTCCTCTGCCCGGAGTATTTTGGCAGGAGATTTCGTATCGTCTGGACAGAAGGTAAAACTTTAAAGGGAATAGATTTCCACGCTTTCCGTCTTTCCCATCCTTCTGTGTGATTTTTAACATTTTATTCAATAAACATTGCAAACTCATGCCCAAAGGCCAATAGCAAGAAAACCCACTGTTGTACAACGTATGAGAATGTACAAAAAAGGAGGAGAGGATTGCGCTCCACCTTTCAATACCGTACTCTCCAAGCAGAGGTAACAGGTTTTGATACAGTAAGCCCGATAAAAAGGACTAAAAACGTTAAAAAAACAGCCAGAGCTTAACCTCTGCTTGGAGAGTACCAATACCGTGCCCTAGACACAGTGGATAACAACCCACTTAAAAGGCTATGGGACTACTTTTACCTTTACTATCTTATTCCGTCCCTCTCGGATAAAATGTAACATGTTTCTTAAAGGGTCATTCCAGTCCCGAAGGGAGTGGTGTTTTCCAATAGATAATGTGTCAATGGATACATAATCAGCCGAATTTTGCGGAATTAACCTTGGGATGAATTGCGCGATGTTTGTTTTGTAAAACAATATGACACTCACTAAACCCATACAGACCCTACCCATACATTCCCTATGCTCATAGACACTTTCTTTATCGTGCATATTTTCGGAATAAATGAGGATCGCTAAGAACATCTAAAAGGCAAATTACTCATAAGATAGCAAAGAACACATACCAAGACGAGATTTCTTAGCGATCCTGAAATGAGTTTTGTAACCTTACTTAAAAGTTTTGCATTGTATTCAGCCATAGGATTTATTCAAATAGAGGGTACTTGGAGAGTTTAGTAGAAGACTGAATGCTTTTGAGTCACGTGGAGCAACTGGGTACTTTATCGTATAATGTGAAGTAGTATGCATTTATTACTTCCTAAAATTAATACCTATCTGAAAATAACACTCCCGTGTTGAGTGGAATGCCCCTTTAAAGTTGCAGCTTCAAACTAAAGCCTAGTGAATGAATAACACCGTCCTATGTTTCCTGGCAGACCCCGGTGACATCTGGACGGACCCGGCTCTGATCAGAACTGCGACCATTGATGGCGATAGCGAGCGGTACGTCGACGTACAGGTAGGCAAACTTACATGTATAAGAAGGAATAATTGCAGATAGTCTGCAATATAAGTGTAAGTATTCTATGTTTATCAACTTTATGCGCGCATCTGTTAGCAACGACACATCTCAGGTGACTTAAGGCCCGTGACACGCGGGTAGCTAATGTCAAAACGCTTAAATCCTCATAACTTGCTCTCGCGTAGTCGTATCAAGATGAAACTTCACACAATGCTTGAACAGTTCAAAATGTACTAGACAATTGTGGATTTGTACGTGAAATGCTGGAAAGTTGGGTAAGAAATACACATTTTGGTAAAAAAAACATCGTTCACTTCATATGTCTAAGCCTTGGCGAGGACAGCACGCTTGGCTTTAATATTCATCAAGAGAAGAGCTTACACTAAATTTGTGAGCAATAATTAATGCTATTTTGACCGAGGCTGAAGCCCATAAATGTGACTATGCAATATGCTTCGCGAAAGTTTTGGGCCGTTCTCAATCAAAGCTGTCGTTTTCCCACCATTTTACATCGAACAAGGTTCGAGCGGTACCATTATGCGGCTTACGCGGGGCCTTGTATTCTTAATGCATCGAATTATTTCAATATTTGATAAATACTTCATCAATACCTAATACGGTTAGCACTTAGACGTCTTTCCAAAAGTAGTTAGTGTGCCCCATACATAGTGAGTTCCTGTTTTCGCAATGTAACGTTACATTATGACATTGGACAGTTCTGAAATCTTGGCGTCCCGCAGGTCACCTGCGGTCATGGAGTGGTTCGAAATTCATGTTCGGTTCCATCACCCTGGTAACCTTGCGGGGCCACGCCCTTTCTTACTCCCCAGGGAGCTCCATCGAATCACAGGCCTCAAGTTACCCGAGATAGCTAGCTGCAGTACGTAACCGCACCAGTCAGAATTGCCCTATGGAAGGCGACAGGCGGTCATCGAATCATTTAATTTGAGTAAAACACTTTGTTGTGTACAGAGCATTTCTTTGTCCTTCGTAGTTGACGTTGCTTTGTTGTCGTCCTGACAGTTGACTGATGTGAACGGAGATGGAAAAGACGACTTGCTGGTGGTGACAAGTAGGTAAGGCTACAGCAATTGATTATTATGTATGCTATCAGCGCGTGCATTAATTTTCGCCTGATTTCAGAAAAAAAGCAAAAATTTTTTTCTTCGGGAGGGATGGTCAACATGACGATTTAGTAGTACCAAAATGAGCAAATATATTGTGTTGCATTTGTAGAAGTGACACTTGCGAGGTACCCAGGACTGTACGTAGTTGTAGCAATGAAACTTATTGGATAGTTGTAAAAGTGACACCAATATAGAAGCTATGAGTGTGGTTACCAATTTTGTTGGTGATGCCAGTCTACCACACTAGTGTCACTTTTACCACACCAGTACATGTCTTAAATACAGGAATGAATGCCTTGTTGGCTCTGATACCATGTTTTGTCCCTTTAATTCTTTTTACAGAAGTCATCACATTTTTGTGGTGCCTATTTTTGAAAAGGTAGCAATCTTTTTTTTCACCCATCTTGATTTTTTTCGCCCTATCGCACTACTTTTACTGTCTGCAGAGGATGTCATCCATAGAATTTACTTGCTGTGGCCTAAGGGACATCTCTGGCTATATACGGTCGTTGGTTCCCAGTGAAATTTTCACAGGCCTTAAAATGCCACAGGGCCGCGCCTGTTTGCTTGCGACTAGAAGTTGCGAAAACGATTATCCCTTTTTATCACAAGTGGCACCTTTGCGAATTTTTCCATATTGTAAAAAAAATGCCATTTCTTGCGCACATTGGTGACTTGTTGGCGCCAATTGGTGAATGTCATTCGGATACAAGCAAAGCCAGCTCTGAGATGCCAACTTAACTGTCATTAACATCTTGTATTTGGGCTTTGATGACATAATTTTTTCTGTGAAAATTAACACCCGTTTTTTGGACGTGGCGTTACGAGGGGCCTTCAGGAAGTAATGTCACTGGTTTTATAAAAGGCTCATTCGGCACAAAGGTACAAGAATTTATCCCTTGAGATTTAAATATCTCAATTTGTAGTTCAGATTGTTATGAGTGACTGAGTTGAATTCAAGATGACCCTACCCTTGTTACCCGTCGGAAGGAATTAGAGGGTCAATTAACGTGCAATTGATAATGTCCCTGAATCACTTGTAGCTATTGTAAGAAACTAAAACTGCACATGTATCAAGTTGCATTCCTCTATTAGCCACATACCTCTTTTCATATCTTAAATATAGTCATCTATTCTTTTTTTTCGTTTCTGGGATAAAGTTTGTTCGTCAGGGTCGTGGATTAGGGGTGGGCTGCTTAAAGTTTTTTTTTATCAACGTTTGAAAAATCAAACCTAGCACACTTCTTGGTCTTGAAAAAGTCAATAATAAATTGTGCCATGTTTCGCATCTTTTGGCTGTCTACAAAAACCTTTATTCAACAAATCACGTATTTTGCTATTAATCAAACAGTCTGTAATGTAGCAACTGGCTCCATTCTAGAGGATGTGAAAGATGAACCATTGAGAGTTTGGACATGAAATTTGGCATGTAATCTATAGAGATATAATTTGTTATTATACAGGTGAAGTTCCTACAATAGTTGTAAACTAGTCAGATCTAGAGGAACTAATCTCCTGACAAGCTCCCAGTGGTGTGGTCGTCTTGAAATCAACTCAGTTGATCATAAAAATCTGAACAACAAATTTAGACAGTTCCATCTCAAGATGATATACTCTTGTACCTTTGTGCCAAATTCTAATCTATTCGATGAAAAAAATGAGCCTGTTATAAAACCAGTGCCATTTTTTCGAAGGCCCCTCGTGAAACCAGCTGACTTAAGTGACGTAAGCGTTAGATAACCTGTGTCACCCCCCGTCTCAGTTCAATGCTTGGGCGGTGAAGACCAATATGAACGGCTTCATTTACTCCATTCCAAGGACAAGACCGACGGAGTCAGCCGAGCATTTGGGTTTTAAAGTCCCAATTTTTCTAACGGTTGGTCACGTTAAGTTTAATCTTCACTCATATTGTGTTAGTCTTGTTGATATTATATTCATGACTCTTTCGGCAGTGGAACGAACGGAACCGTCCGAGTGTACGAGATCCCCGACGATTTCCGCAATGGCACCTGGGAACGACATGTTATCGCCAGTGGGTTCTCTATCCCAGGGAATGTGACGCAGGGTGAAGGAACACCAGGTTTAGCAGTACTACTCAGGCGGTAAGAACGGAACTCTGCACATTTACACCCTCAAACACCCCCAACAGGGTTCGTTTGGACCCATTGAGAATTTTTGAACATTTTTGGTTTGGAAAATTCCATCGTAAACATCATCAGTTAACAAAAAAAAATGTTCTGTTTTTACACAAATACGTTGCCATTTATAGAGCAATTTGGGTGGGATTAATTTGGACCCCAGCAAAATGTGTTTAAAAACATGGAAGTTGTTGTCATCCTCCTACGTCCACGGTCCTCAACGGCTAGCTAACTATCTGTTGCTGGGCCCTGCTATCTGGAGGCTCACCGCTGGTTACTGACCGCCCTGCTTATAAATATTAATGAGCTTACCCTTATATTGGCACCAGCCAATCAGCGCCCAGATTGCAAACTTTCCAAGATGGCGGCGGCGGGAACAACAACAAAGGCAAGCACCATGCAGGGCAATGACCCTAATTGACGCAGCCGCAGAAGGTGTCTAAGAACTTTAATTCCGGTCTTTGTTCTGCGATGCAGCGGTTTGCCTCAACCCACAGATCAGACAGGTATTAGGCATTGTCCCGGGACAAGAACATTGAGAATTGTCAAACATGGTGGAAGACTAAAAACATTTCATTTCATTTCAAACTGTTCCTTCTACGGTCACGAAAGAAAAGAGCTCATTAAGGAGGCAACCGCATTCCGTTATTTATTTCCGTTAACACCGTTTCAACCATCGTCATCTAAGCCTATACCTTTTTTTAACTAATCACAGTTATCTGAAGTTTTGAGGTGTGACAGTTAAAGGTCTCGGTTTGCTACTGAGGTTTGAAAAACATTTTCCATTTGGCACTACAGTGATTCGAAAAAGCCACCCATCCTGCTGTCTGGGGACGACGACGGGCACGCGTACCTTCTCATTCCCAGTACTGACGACCCTGCCGACTGGTCCTACCAGAAACGCCCCCTGTTGACAAGTACGGGAATTGTAGGTGGCATCTCGGCTGCAGACATAGACGGTGATGGGAATATCGAGGCCTTCATTTCTGCGTATGGTGAGGACAAGGTTCACGTCTTCCGGTTTACTGATGCTGAAAACGGAAGTGACGTCAGAATGGTGAACTCTGGGACTGTGGGCCTGCTATCGGTCATTGTAGCTTGGCTGGTGCACTATGGGTAGTTGTATCAACAGGGCCACGTGTACTATACCGTGATTGTTGTGACGTAGTTGTCCATCTCGTGCGAATAATGCCAGCATTAGCATTATTGTAATCGTAGGAAGTCAGGGCTCGAAATACCACCTGCATATGGAAGTTAGTGCAGGAAAATTGGAGCTGTGCAGGTATTTCTGGTGTCTACCTGCACCTAACCTGCACTGGTCCACGTACAGGGTTTTTATACATAATTGTCTTTTAAGTATGATGTAGGTGGAATGTTGTTATCTGCATTGACTGTTACCAACTAGTAAGTATAAAAGAAAAAAAAAAGCAATGGTTCCTCAGCAATTTTAGTATGATCCATACTTCCTTAATTCAGGGTGGTGCAGGTGCAGTTTGTCTGGTGCAGGGCCTTTAATGTTACCTGCACCAGTGCAGGTATGCAGAAAAAAGTATTTCGATCCCTGGTAGTGGAATTTAGAACAGACTTCCTTTTTTCACACTCTGTTAATAGCTTAATGCTAGGAACTGTTGATGTAAGGATGTGTAGTTAACATGTAACTACTTCTTTTTCCACTTTGTTGATATACTTTGTGCCTGTACAATGTATTATCTGCATAAGTACAATATGATGTTCAAAACAGTCAACAGTTTAACTGTATTTGTTGGATCGAATCAGCCAAGATCTAGAGAATAAGATATGAAAATCCCTATCTACCGACACTATATTTTTCAGCCCCGTTCAGGCTGGAAACACATTTTTCACTACGCCTTAGCACATAAAACCGTTTATCGTGGAAAGTTTAATATCAATAAATACTTTATCAAATTCATATTGTCATCCATGAATGTCATTGGATAACTTATTTTATACTGTTTACAATTATGCCATATGTGTTGTAATTTATTTTACATAAAGATAGAACACCAGAGCTGACTATAGCCTATGCGCATGAGTCTCAAGATAAAAATGCGGAAATTTTCTTGTCGTGTAGATGATTGACTAAGGGAGAAATTCTTTATTATCTTTCCTATTCTACTCCCATATTGATATCCTCAGTACTTCATTCAGGAATATAGGTGATGATGATGACTGGTTTATTCAAACTATTAACATATACATGTCTCAGATAGCAGCCCTAAGGCTGAATTGACAGGCACGTTTACATTTACAATTGGAAAAAAATCTGTTAAAACTTTTTACATGTCATCATTAAACAAGAATAGAGGAAGACTTAAATCACCATCAGAGCGTCTAGAAACGATACTTTGAAACATTGTTTTAGCAGGTTCGACGCAAGATTTTCAAGACCATTCCTCCCACGTGTTCGATTCACCCGATTCGATTCGATACATGTTTACTCTTGTTGCCATGGACGCCATGGACGCCGTGAACTTGCCAGCGATAGAAGCAGGTGGAATTTTATACTCTTTCAGATTGTAGTCTAAACATTCAGCAAAATACCAATGATAAATAACAAATTAAAGTCATATGTTACTTGTACGTTTCATAACATACACATACACATAAGGACAATACCAGAATGTGTGGCAGCTATGAAATAACTATGTATCATTATGGGAGACCATCACGGCCAGATCACCCCCAGGCATCTTCGCCAGCTCGCTGCCGATAGGCGGAACTGGAGAAGGCCTGCAGTCGCCTGCGCTGCAGCCGAACGATGATGATGTATCATTATTTATCTCTCAAAACATTGAAAGATGTATAGACTAATCATGACTATATGCTTAGGACAGCTTTCATTGATTTTTTCTTTGACATTAGTAGGCGTTAGAGTCATCTATCTTGAGAAGTCAAACAATGGAGACTACGAAGTCAACTAAACGATCTGTGGACAACATCCACGGTGAGAAGACATCCATGTTTCGGAGAATGATAATAGAAGAATCAGAAAGTGCCGGCAGAAGACGACTTGGAAGTTGTAAATAAGATCAAGGTAGGTTCATTTTTTTTTCTTATTCCGTTTTTGAATCACCGCTGTAGCGAGTTTTGTTTTGTTTTGTTTACGTAATCTGAAGTGAGCAACATTACGTAACCAACATGAAGTTTATCATTAGGTGAGTTGTTTCTCATAAGGCCACAGCAAGTAAATCTTATGGATGACAACCACTGCAGACGGCAAAAATAGTGAGATAGGGCGAAAAAGACAAGATGGGTAAAAAAAAACCAAGATGGCTAAATTTTCCAAATATTACGTTACGCACTAAACGTAAAATAATTAAAGAGACGAAACATGGTATCACAGCCAACAAGGCATTAGTTTCTGTATTCAAGACGTGTACTAGTTTAGTAAAGGTGACACTAGTGTGGTAGACTGGTATGACTTACCAACATGGCAACAGCACTCATGGCTTCGATATTGAGGCCACTTTTACAACTATCTAACTAAATTTTTAGTTTCTCTTCTATAACTACAGTCATGGCTACCTGGCTAGTGTCACTTCTACAAGTACTACCATTAGCATACACCACAACGTATTTGCCCATTTTGGTACTTTCTAGCCATGTTGACCATCTAAAAAGAAAGAAAAAATCTTGTTTTTTTTTTAATGAAATCAGGCGAAAATTAATGCGTGTGATGTCATCCATATAACTTACCTACCGTGGCCTAAACACAAAAGCAGGCAGACTGTGCCATTGTAGTTTACATGGGGTTTCATTCTACATAGCGCATTCGTATCTTTTGGTGGTATCGAAAATGAGATAGATTTTGATAGCTAACAGACATATATTGCTATGTATCAAAACAGTAGTTTGGTGTATAGGGCAAATACTTATTTACAAACAAGACAGGTTCTGCTATCGCAAACCTAGAAGTACTCTTCCCCATTTCAAATAGACTAGCCCAGTAGAATTCATCATCAACATGGCTGCCGCAGAGCACGAAAATCACGCCAGAGCAGTTCGCCCTTGTTCCTACTACCAAAATAACACGAAGTACTCTTTTTTCGACACGATTGGTGACTTACAGAAGGCTGGGGTACTGCAGGATGTCGTCCTTGAAGTCGAGGGCCGCCAGTTTCCCTGTCATCGGCTTGTTTTGTCCGCTCGCAGCCCCTACTTCAGGGCCATGTTTACAAGTGACATGGCGGAAAGTCGACAGAAGACGGTTGTTTTACAGGTAGGGTTGGCGTGACTTGTGGTCAGAATAGAGTGAAACAGATAATTTACAAAGATGCAATGTATCATAGAGAGCAGCAAGGAAATCCATCATTTCCTGTGCTTGTTTGCGTGCATTGATGCCATGCCCCCTCCCCACATAGGGTTTCCGAAACGAATGGGCTAGGCTAGTGGGGCAGACTGTCTCAGTGGGTTACCCTCTCTGGGCCCCAAGGCGCTATGCATGGAGGTTAAGCATGTAATGAAGTTTATTTTGAGAAACTGGCAATAATAGCTATGGGTATTTATTGTTGAGGCCCCATGCTCTTACAAATCCAGAAAAGGTAGCCCACCGAGATAGCCTACTGGTACACCACTAGCCACACCTTTCTGAAAAGGGCCAAAAGGCCTCACTTTCTGATTTTCAATTCAGAGTATAAGTGTCAACTTTGTGGTGTTCAAATTTTTTTACCTAAAAGAATTTTTCAGTTACTAGAGTTATATAAGAACATATGCAACTAGAATGTAGATTGGGGCAGAAATTTTACATATATATAACCAAACAGAATGCAAAATACTACAATATGAACTGTGACATACTTCCAGCCATGTAGCAACAGTTTTAACATTGTTTTGCAGGATATGGATGCAGATGTGTTTGAGGAGATCCTGAGTTACATCTATTCTGGAACCCTCCATGTGTCCCTGGACAAAGTGCAGCCCCTGTACCAGGCAGCCGACCTCCTCCAACTGGACTATGTGAGAGACACCTGCAGCAGCTACATGGCCATGAACGTGGATTGCTCCACCTGCGTGGACCTGTACCAGTTTGCTGATTTTTTCTCTATAGACAAGGTTCAAAACCGTAGCCTGCATTTTATCTGCAGGTTCTTTTCTGAGGTTTCTCACACTGAGGAGTTCTACAGCCTCAGTGCAAATCAGCTGACTGAGATCATCAGTAATGATAATCTGGATGTTAAAGAGGAGACAACAGTGTGGGAGGCTGTGGTGAGATGGGTGCAGCACAGCAGGAAGGACAGACTGCACCACCTACCCAGCATCCTCCCTCACATCCGCTTCAACCTGCTGACCTCAGATGACACGGCAGCCATCTTGGAACACCCCCTGGTCAAGGAGAATGCTGGGAGTTCTGAGATGAGGAGTCTGGTAGGGACATCCAGTCTAAAGGGAAGAGTGGGGATGGATGCACAGGAAATGGTACTGCTTTTCAGGACAATTAAAAAAGACACAATGAAAATGCTCTGTATGAACCCTAGGTCAGATCAGTGCATCAAGTTCATTTACACCCATGCCCAGTATACAGTCAGCGCAGCAACAGTTACCAGCAATAATGACATCTACATCCTCATCGAAGAGTCAAACCAACAGGCCTTGTTTCGGTACATCCATCTGGAGAACGTGTGGGAGAAGAAGTCTTCAGAATTTTGCTTTTGGGACATACCAAAACACTCCTTAGAAGACCCAGAGTTTACAGAATATCTTGTTGAAGTTGATGGCCTTCTTTATTACTTTGCTGTGCATGTCACATTGCCACCAAGGAAAAGAAGGAAAAGAATTGTTATGGTGTTGAAAAAGTACCAATGCTCCACAGGCCGATGGCAAGACTGTTCGAATGTGAAGCCTATGCCTACTCATGACGAGCATTATTTCAATGTGGCAGTGCCCTGTGGTAAACACCTATATCTCATCACAAACACAGAGATGCATCGCTATGACCCAAGTCAGGACAGCTGGTGCAAGCTAACCCCGCAACAAACCATTCCTTACCCTTGTACAGCTGTTGCCATGGGAACAGAGATTTTCTGCATGGACGCCACTTTGTGGAAGATGGTGGTGTACGATGTCGAAGCGGACAGCTGGCATGAGGTTCAAGGGTGGTGCAGCCCAAACGAAAACCCAAGGCACAATCCTAAACTCTTTGTATATGAAGGTCAGCTGCATGTATTGGTAGAATTCCACAGCCCAAGTCGAAGATTCTTTGAAGGTAGTCAGAACATAAATTGTGTATGATAGGTCTGCAGGGACTTGGGGAGACTTGCAGGTCAATCTGCCTGACGGGCTTTGGTGGATGCGCGATTCTGTGTTACCTGTAGCACGTATGTACGCATATCCACCAGGCCAGGATGACCATACAAAGGACTAGTACCAGCAGCATTATCAGGAAAGATCTTTGCCTTAGTTGAAGGGTTTTGCAAGTTTCCTATAATGGAAAATTGACTAGTTTTTGATGGGCCTCTTATACTGGTACCATGATACCCGCTATTCTGTATTGTAAACGCTATTGCCATTTTTATTGCCAGGCATCACATCTTCGAGCTTGGAAGAAACTACGTGCACCAATGTAGTTCAGTTTCAGAAGGACTACATGTAGTACAACTGGACTACATGTCCAGTGCAGCTGGGCAACATGGAGTACAACTGAACTACATGCCCAGTTCAACTGGACTACGTGTAGTACAACTAGACTACATATGGTATAACTAGACTACATGTAAATAACTAGACTACATGTAATACAACTGGACTACATATAACTAGACTACATGTAATACAACTGTACTACATATAACTAGACTACGTGTAGTATAACTAGACTACATATGGTATAACTAGACTACATGTAAATAACTAGACTACATGTAATACAACTGGACTACATGTCCAGTGTAGCTGGGCTACATGTAAATACAACTGGACTACATGCAGTACAACTGGACAACTGTTCAGTCCAGCTGGACAACAAGTTTTAAAACTCGACTACATGTTGTACAACTGGACTACTGGACTGGTCCAGTTGGACAAGGTGCAGTACAACTGGACAACATGTAGTACAACTGGACTTCATGTAGTTCATGTGTACTACATGTAGTGTAGTTTAGTTACAGTTTTCTATGCTGTGTGACTTACCTTTGTTAATATTATTGGTTCTTTAGTACCTTAATCTTTTAGTTGGAAGCAGATGAATGCAAAAGTTATTTGCAAGTCATTTAGGGAAACAACTTTGTTAGTTAAAGATGTACAAATGTTTACCATGGTAGCCAAATAAAAGTTGTCAAAATTAATGTTTTAAACTGTGAACTTTCAATGCCAACATATTGATTTCATAAGAAAGGATTGGCAGACACAAACAAAGCAGGTCAATTTAGCAAATGTACATTCATTGTGAACTACTAGCATATATAGAATACCGAAGTACCAGCCCGACCGCTGGTAGGATCGTCTAAAGGCCGGAGGTCCCTTGGGAGGGATCGGACCAAGGGTGATGCGGAATACTCCGTATTCTATTTTATCTACGTCATACCCACCCGAGAAAACACACATTTTAATACGAGATGCTCCAGGAGTTGAGAAAATTTGGTGACCTTGAACAAATATTATAACAACAGCAATTCCAACGTCCGAATCCGGTATTCGAGTTATCGCAAGCGGCGCACACGAAGATCGTTCGAATTATTGTATGGAAGCCTGTGCGATAAGGATAGAAGCCCATGTGATAAGCATAGTTATCACCCGGAACACCCATATGGGATGTTGTCATGCCCCAGACATGAGGTAATTTCCTTGATGTTGCTCTTATCAGGGCACATGAGCCAAATTTTGGTCTAATAATAGCAACAACAAAAAAATCCACCCAAAAATCAGTAGTGTATGCAAAACGTGTGAATGAAGTCTTATGGGTACGTCGCAGTCATTCCTATATCAAAATACATGTCATCTGGTTTCAACAACATGGTACAGGAACCCAAGATAAGGTTGCGCAGTAGAAGCCACTGTGTCAGATTTTTCACTTATTTTGACAAAAAGTTTACCATGGAATAGTTTGCTCAGCATTGTCCAGCTTTCCGCTATTTGCCTTGAAAATCGTTGTGCTAATACCCCACACCCCGTTGAGTCGTCCCCAATGGAACATTCCATCCAAACAAAGATGCGAACAGTGCCGAACTTGTTAAAAACTTGCAAAAATTAATGTGACTGTATACTGCTGCCATCCACTTGCTGTGTTCTAAAGGAATCTACAGGAAAATACAACCCAGTGATGTATTATGGAAATCTGTATACAAGCTGAGGCTTGTACAAACAACAGAAACCATCGCTTCTGCTGAGCCAAGTGTTACATGGCATCCTTAGGTGGGAATTGTTCTTTTAACAATGACTGTCTGAGAATGAAAGCAGGATGTGTATTGGTTGTCTATAATGTCACCTTTCAGTTTTTTTACTAAACAACACCACTAAAGCCAAGGAAGTTTGACGGTCTTTGTTTATTGTTTATTTGTTCGCATTTTAAAAACAACAACAAAAAGTACATATGAGTGAATTCTTATACATGAATAGTGCAAGGTAGGCCAAAAGCATAGAGCTTATAAGAATGCCTTCCTATATTATCTCATTTCAATTCAACCTAACCTAGATAAGTATGGATAATAATTAACGGAAACAATGGAATGAAAAATGTATTACACAAAATAATTAAACGTAACTTGGGAAATAATAAATGGATATGAGTATAAATTAAAACTTAACGTTGCCAGAAATAACAAGGAAGTATACAAATTATACAAAAGAAATAAGTATGGATAATGCATGACGGAACCAATAGATTTAAAACACAATGCACTGAATGATAAATGGATATAGAGAAATTTTGAATTACCAGAAGGGAACAGAAGGTCTCTCAAAGCAAGGGGGTTAAAAGATTGATTTGCGACTTTATAAGTGCCTGCGCTAACTTTGACGCCATATAACTGGCGAACAACGTATGCTAGGACTACGAAACTTGGTGACTTTTCCTAGAATATTGTTGGCAACAATTCTTCGAAAAAAAATTTTGTTTCTGATTTTTCGTATTGCCATGGCAACGGGTTTCTGACAGGCATATTTTCCCAAATTCACTAATTTTAGTTTGAATTATGGGATTTCATAGTTTTATTGCTAGATCAAACTTGTTTATTTATATCATTAACATCCTGCGTAATTTTAAGTTGCATTTCTAATTGGATATTCATAATTTATGCTAATTTGATGACGTCATGGGTCAAAATGTTATCTTTAATCAAATACCGTCAAAATCTTTTATTTTCTTACAAAACACAATCACTTGATCATTTTTAGTCCATTTCTATTCGGTTTGGGGGTTATATGTGGAAAAAGTAGTATTTTAGAAAATTCAACCTTGTCGATCCAAGATGGCGGACAGATGACGTCATTTTCTGACGTCATATAGACGTCAGTGTCGTCGTCATTGGCAACAAAAGACTTGGCAGACTAAGACATCAATAAGATAACCTTTATAGTCATTGTTTTGTTCAATTCATTTAAGTATAGCGGAAATTTCATATTTTGACGATTTTAGCCTAAAATATGACATTATGACGTCATAATTACGTCATAATACGTTGTAACGATACCAAAATTACAGAAAATATAAAACTTTACTAGTACATTATCCCCACCAAATTTGGTGATCGTAACCCAAGCCGTTTTGAAATTACGAAGGGGGGGTCAAAAGAGCCCCCCCCTGGTCCCAGGAATCCCGAAAAAGCCTGGCGCATGGTCTTGATAGGGTTAACACTTGAAGCACATAATTCTATGTCGGAACACATGTTGCATATTCTACTCTACTGTTCCCAATATAATCTTTGTTTGAGCCTAAAGCCCTCAACTCAAGCAGTTTACGTCTGAACCCAACACACTTCTCTAAAGCCAAGGGCACAACGCGCCGTACCGAAAAGTAGGCAATCTTTTGGGATCCGTACGGACTCGTAGGGAATCTGACGGATTTTGGAGCACGCAGACACGCCGTAGAACGTTATGTGCAGGCAAAACTTTGTGTGCCATCGGGCTCCGAATTAGCACCCCGTGCATGCCAGTATGGGCGACGCGCCTACTTTGTACAGCCTGAACGTTTTCAGAAAAACGTGGCGGACGTGGCTTAAAAAAAAAACCTTCTTACAAATTGCACGTACGGCGGGTTGTGCCCTTTCCTTGAATTGATGGAAATAAATGTCTACATATGCTTGTACTGTTCAGGATAAACCTTCAAAGCCATGCGACAGTTCAGAGTGTTCAATACAAACAATCATAGTAAAGTCGTGTTAACAAAAGCAAAATTTACTGTTATCACATCAAAACCTTTTACAAACTTTGTATTCATTGTTACTCTGTTCGTAACCTGCGATTGGAAATTGTCAATAACTGTAAAATTACATCGCTTAGATATTGCTTATTTGTATGATTATTATATAATTTTTGTCAACATGTAATACACAGTCGGAAGCGGAAAGTTCCAATTTAAGCCACACAAAACACATAAAACCAATCTAAAGTTGCGGAAAGGTTTAAACTTGCGCCGCCTTTACTAAAAATAAACGACAAGTATGGTCCAAGAAAAGATCACGGAAAGTGTTCGGATAGGAACGTTTCTGCACTTCTTCACGTGCCTTTCAGGCTGTGTGAACGACACATAAACGTGGGGGAAATGGAGGCGGAAGTGGATTATAAAGGTGGCCGAAAGATTACGGAAGGGTCTTAAGAAACGCATGCTTTCCGCCCGTAAAGCATACGAAAATACTGTTACTAACGACACCTTTAAGCATCTAAAAGTTGCGAAAAGGCATCGTGAAGAAGTGAAAAAACGCACCTGTCCGTGTTTACGTAAAGGTAACCTTAAATGGAATCTTTACGTACACGGATAGAAGTCGTTAAGTTGCTGAAAGGGTGAAGAAACGTCGCGTTCACGTTGGACACCCCAGTTCTTCCGCGACCGGAGTCCGTGGTACAAAAAAGTAACGAAAAGCATCAGAGGGTCTATGTTTGAGTTGACATTTCTCATTATTTACTGAGAAATTACATTAAACGCTTACATGGCTGAAAAGCGTAGGAAATGATGTGTTTTTGTTCAAATTGTGTTTCGGTCCGACTCTAATTTCCGGATATTCTTGCGCCTTCCATGTAAACAGGCCAGTGACCTAGATTGACCTCTGAAGCGCTGTGTTAACCCAAGTTGCAATGCCGTGCGCCGTGGATGATTAAAAAAACTGTAGTACTAGAATTTTCCTTTTTATAATTGGTTGGATTACTCTCTATGTTTTCCTCCTTCTGACAGTATCAGTCGTGTTTGCCGAAAAAATCTTCTTCATGTGTTTTTTTCAATGCCAAAATGTCCGATTTTGTGCATCATTTTTTAAATTAAAAGGTTATGTGCCTTTAATTGTTTTCTAAAATTCGAGTAGTTGAAGGGTGTGCCGCCTCCAACTGGAACCCCAAATAAACTGGGGTGTGCCAGATTGAGTACCTTGTATTCACAGATGCAGCATTTCGCGAGTCTGCATACAGCATCTCTGCAGTGATTGAAGACACGTTGGATATTTTCTGTGTCCACAGCACATGTGAACTTTGCACATGTGAAGTGTGGGAAGACGTCTAGCAGGTCTTCCCCACTTGCTGTGATAATCCGCTGAAGAGAAAGTAAACAACAAATGTTAGGCATAGTTGAAATCAAAGAGAGAGAGAAAGAAATGGATTTTGGCAGTATCATTCCATCAAACAAAACTAGTGTTCCACGAACACATACCTACGCCAAATAGACCAGGTTTGTAGAATGACGTATGTAGACATAAAAAGTGTTACTCATTACATTTTATTTCATATTTTATTTGATAAAGTCACACAAACTCTTATCAACTAGAGTTCGACTACCTCATACCTCCATGAAATATTAACCCTATCCAGACTGGGGGAGGGGGTTAAAGTGCCTCCGACAACTTTGACGTCGTATAGCTCACAAAAGGATTGTGCTAGAGCAACCAAACTTTTCCTAGAATATTGTTGGCAACAATTTACAAAAAATAGAGGGAGTTTATAATTTTCGTGTTGCTATAGCAACGGTTTCTGAAAGGCAAATTTGACAAAAATCACTAATTTTGGTTCAAGCAATGGGATTTTAATATTTTCTTGCTAAACTAAACTTCTTTTCATATATCTTTAATATCTAACATATCTAAGTTGAACATTTATAATCAAATATTAGAAATTATGCTAATTAGATGACGTAATTGGCCAAAATCCAAGATGGCCGACAATATAGTGATGAAAAGTGTAACCAGCTTATTTTCACTTGGATTTCATCACTACTTTGTATTGTATTACAGAAAACATTCATATGAAAGTTTTTAATCCATTTTCATGGGATTTTAGCGTTATATGTTGAAAAAGATGTACCTTATGACATTTAAGGTTGATAATCCAAGATTGAGGATAGGTAAACTACAGATGACGTCATTTTATGACGTCATTTGTACGTCGTTGCGTCGGCTTTTGACAACAGAAGTCTTATAACACTTAAATATTGATGAGAAACCTTATTGGTAACATTTTGTGAGAACTATTTCGGTATTATGGGAATTCCCCGTTTTAGCCCCAAAAATAAATTAATGACGTCATAATTACGTCATATTACGTCAAAATGATATAAAATTTCAGGAATTATAAAACTTGACTAGTATATCACCCCCTTCAAATTTGGTGATCGTACAGTAAGTCGTTTTGAAATGACGAGGGGCTGAAACTTTGTCATGACGCTAAAAGCTATCTACCACCAAAATGTCAAGACCATATCATGTCCTGGACAAGAGATACATTGAAGAAACTGCTGTGACAGAATGTTCTAATTGATTATGCATATGCATATTATGTCAAATGATCCATATTTCTATGTTGCAAACTTCATCGACAAAACAAATCTGGATCACACCTAGCTTTTTATATTTCAGCCATACCATAGGTGTGGTGAAATATGTATGGTGAAATATATTGTATTCGTAATGTTTCTTCTTTCTTTCTTTCTTTCTTTCTTTCTTTCTTTCTTTCTTTCTTTCTTTCTTTCTTTCTTTCTTTCTTTCTTTCTTTCTTTCTTTCTTTCTTTCTTTCTTTCTTTCTTTCTTTCTTTTTTTCTTTTTTTCTTTCTTTCTTCCTTCCTTTTTCTTTCTTTCTTTCTTTCTTTCTTTTTTCTTTCTTTCTTCCTTCCTTTTTCTTTCTTTCTTTCTTTCTTTCTTTTTTCTTTCTTTCTTTTTTCTTTCTTTCTTTTTTCTTTCTATCTTTCTTTTTGTTTTTGTTTGTTTATTTTGAAACACCTGGGTAGCCTATTTAGTGCCAATACACTGGTTTTCAATAGGGCCCAGTTTCACATATAGTACATACATGGAAATAAAAAAAAACAACTTACAGAGAGAAAAGTAGACATACACGTCGGAACATATGGATACAACTGAAACATGAAAGACATATAACTCAAAATCAATTTCTTTCTTTCTTTCTTTCTTTCTTCCTTCCTTTTTCCTTCTTTCTTTCTTTCTTTCTTTCTTTCTTTCTTTCTTTCTTTCTTTCTTTCTTTCTTTCTTTCTTTCTTTCTTTCTTTCTTTCTTTCTTTCTTTCTTTCTTTCTTTCTTTCTCCTGTCAAATCTTCAAAACACGTTATCTCCCAATTTGGCACAAGGGTAGAGTGGGCCAATACCCCCAGGCGCTTTTTTTTTCTTTTTTGTCATATCTGCCCTTAAAATGATCCGCCTTTTTTAGACCAAAACTGTATATGTTGGACCCATGTGCACTGGTATTGCAACCGAATGACCTGAAATTTGACACAGAGGTGCCTTGATCATATGCCCACATATATCAAATAATAGTTTTGGCATACAGTACAACAAGATGCTTAATTTTCCGATTTTTTGGTCATTTTTTGACAAAAAAGTACATTTTTGGCTCCTGTACCCTGGTTTTACAACCAATTGCGCTGAAATCTGGCATAGGAGTGCCCTCCACATTTACGTCCAAGGATTGAATAACAATTTTAGCATACAAAACAACAAATGATTAATTTTGCGATTTTGTGGTCCTTTTTTTTTACAAAAAAATGCCACTTTTGGCTCCTGTACACTGGTTTTACAACCAAATGACCTAAATTGTGGTAGAGGGGTGCACTAGATATTCATTCAAATGACCCATGTATTATTTTTGGTATGAACCACTTCAAAACGATTTTTTGGTGGATTTTTTTGGGTCATTTTGCAATGGCCACAGGGGTCAATGACCTCAAGGACGTTGACCCCATTTGGAGGTTTTCTCACTTGCAGAACTTATGTCAATACTAATATAACTTAATTTAAAAGGTAACCAATCGCTTAGCCTGAATAGATATCGTGAGGATTATTTGGCGGCCAATAAGCGAGCCTGGTGTTATCTGGAAGAGTCCATTTTTACACGGAGGGGTTAATTTTTTTAATTCATCTTTGGACTGGGGATTATGTCTTTCAGTGGGTGTGTTTTTGGACAGGTCTATTATGCAACTTTACATGGGGTGTGCTGGAAGAGTCCATTCTTGCACAGAGGGGGGATTTTTTAAAATTCCTATTTTGGACTTTGGTGACTATTAGTATGTCTAAGTCTTTTAGTGTTTTTTTTTTGGACTGGTCTAATTTGCAATTTTACATGGGGTGTGCTGGAAGAGTAAATTCTTGCACGGAGGGGGACATTTTTTAAAATCCATTTTTTAACTTTGGTGGATTATGTCAAAGTCCTATTTTCGCGGATGTATTTTTGGACTGCTCCACTTTACAAATGGGTATCACGGGAAGAGTCTATTCTTGCACAAGAAGGGGGGATTTTTTAAAATTCACTTTTGGACGGGTGATGATTCAAAATTCCATTATTAGCGGAAGTGTTTCTAGACTGGACTATTATACCTTTTCATGCACGGGGGACTTTTTTTGCTAACTTCAATTTTGGATTCGGTTTCTTATTCAAAGGGCCATGTTTTCAGTGGGAGTATTTCTGGACTGATCTATTGTGCAAATTCACATGGGGTGAACTGGAGTTCATTCCTGCTCAGGGGTATTTTGTTAGATTCATTTTGGAACAATATTTTGTTGCATGCGGAGGGATATGGCTGAAATATGCTGTATTTGCTCTGAAGCAAATGTCGGCCTTTCTAGTTTAATTTACTTTTGGACAGACGATGACAATGTGGCACTGCACTCAAGTTTTGTAATTTATATTAACAGTGCCACATACACAGTACGGACAGAAGGCAAAGACAGTCTTGTACCTCCCCGACCGAAGTCAGGTACCCATTTTTACACCTTGACGAAGAGAGGAAGGTCGTGTAAAGTGCATTATTTCCCAAGGGCACAACGGTGGGGGCACGGCGGGGATCGAACTCAGGACCTCTAGATTCGGAGCCGAACGCGCTACCAGTTACGCCACGCCCTTACTTTGATGCGGCTTTGAGTTCTTCTGTATTTTTGGTTACCTACATCTGATGGGTAAAGGTCGGGGTGGTTGGCACATGTTCTGATGGCAGTCATCTTGACTGAGAATAAGTCAGATAAGTGTAAGGATAGGGGCTGAGTCGGTTTTAGGTTGGGAACAATTTGGCAGTAAGTCAGCAGTGATTATGGCATGGTTGGGGGTCAAATTTGACAGCTGACTTACTCCCAACCACCTGCCAAACCATTCCAGACCTCCCTCCTGTCTACAGCTGAATCTTCTTGGCAAATAATGCATCTGCAAACAAAACTCACCAAAAACATGTCCAGAATGAAGTACTTGGCCCTCGTTACTTCTGAATCATCGCCTGGATCATGTTCGGCTGTGAAAGAAAATAATCTATCATGTAAGAAGGCTATACAACCAATCATGATCTATTCTTGCTAATTCAATGAGAAATTGATCAGTTTATCCTTTGAAATATCAATTGCCATGTACACGTACTGCGTGGTATTTCATGAGTTGGGATGTCGGAGCTTAAAGGGAATTTTGTTCTGTTTTAATTGATGCTGAAATGATGGATCAGAATAATCCATGCCATGTATTGTTACTTTCAGCAAGTACACTTACAGGAAGACACAGCCTTTGTATTAGTGCTTTGTTTCCAATAATGAAAAAAATCACAATGCCAGATACTGGACGTGGTTAAATAATAATAATAATAATAATAATGATGATGATGATGATGATGACGATGACGACGACGACGATGATGCTGATAATAATGATAATAATAATAATAAATAGATAGCTTATAGGTAGATCACTCATCTTGCAAGGCGTAGAAAAAATGTTGTATTGTCTGTTATGCAGAATCCTGGTAAAAGCGAGTAATAAATTTGAAAAGCAAAACACACTTTCTGTCAATCCTAAAATTGTCAAACCTTCCATTGATAGAGAAGCACAGCCAAAGCTTGTTGGCAATGTGACATGGGTGGAAAAATATACTTCATCTACTTGACAATGTGACAGGGGTATTGGTTACTTTATTTACTTGAAAATGTGACGGATATAAACAAAAACTCATCTCATTGAACTTGACGTCATTTACCATCTGAAGGTGTTGAATATCGGGAAATT
>NC_049983.1:1209093-1249457 GCF_000003815.2 Branchiostoma floridae
ACGTGACGTCACGACAGTAGTGGATTGTTCATTCCTTGACAAAGACTGATGTCGTGCAGTCAAAAATTTGGGTGAGTCCAATTTCTGTGTTGGAAATTACAGTTCAACTATTTCAAGATTGTATGAATACTTGGGATGTGGAATACACCATGTTGTATATTATCTATGCCATTTTGACCACAGAAAACCAACGTTTAAATGCAAAATGTGATTGGCGTTGATAAAATTTCGTGTCCTCGAACAGAAAATTGCAATAGCAGCAATTACAACGTCTGAATATGGTTTTCAGGTTTGGGTTAACGACCCATTCGGCGAAGGTGCTAGAACTATTCTATGGCAGCCTGTATAATGACAGTAGAACTTAAGTGTGATTAACCCAACGTTGCCATGGCCCAGGTATGTCTTAACACCTAATGCATCCTCTCACATTGCCTCAACACAGTCAGACTACTGCTATTCATATCAACTCAACTGTTATTCCAAATGCTCTCGAAAAGGTCTAGGGCTTCCCTAAGGCGGTTCTGGCTGGGGTCTTCCCCCAACACCATGTCGTAACTGCTGCATGCCACCACAAAGATTATCGCTGGTACATCTGTGAGGGAGAGTCACAGTGACTTAGTGATAATCAAAAAGAGGCAACCTGCGATAGTCTGTTTCAGCACAGTAGTTATTAATGGGGAAAAGTGGGAATGGTGACAGAATATAAAACTGTAAATGTATTTAAGTTCGCGAGGATTTAATTTCGCGGTAGCGGGAAAATGGACTTTTCGCGGTGGTTTTAAGCTCGCGGTAGCGCCATGCACTGTAGTATCTTACTTAAAATGTTCGCGGTGGTTTTTAATTCGCGGTGAAGTGGTCACCGCGAAAGCCACGAACATTAAACCACCGCGAACATTTCTGCATTTACAGGCATTGCTAGATTTCAGTTACTCACCAGTGAAATACTCAATCCATCTTCGTCTTTCACCCCTTTGATCCCCTACATCAAACATGCTGCAGGAGAACAGAAAGGCCACATTACCTCATGCACATCAAGGGTACCTGGAACATCATGCCAACGGACCTACTGTATACACTACAACTGTCTCAAAAATGTCAGTGCATTCACAGGAGTCAGGACCATATTAGTATATAAAGATACAATTCTATCATTATAACGCTGGGTACAACCATATTTACTCGAAAAAGGTACATACTTTTTAAACTTTTCAACATAAAAAAAGGTGCTACAAGTTGTTGCCAAAATCAGGATGCGTACTTTGAGGTTATTGCATGGATAAATGGTAGAATAAAGCAATGTGAAGGATGCCAAACATATGCACTGGTGCTATCTTTGTGATGTCTTACCGAAGCAACTGTCTAAACATTATCTAACATAATGACATAACAGTGACGTTTGCATATAATTCTTATGAGGCAGTGACTTTGTCAGGTTCAACTGTTTTATCCAGGCTGATGTACTAGCTGATTTGTTTCACCAGTTCATTCTCATTGATTCTTATAACCGGCAGCAAGCAATTCAAAATTTTGTAGAGACAATGACAGCGGGATTTATGCACAATAACCTAGGGAAAACATCATAAATTTGAATTTATCCACTTCAAGCTTAAGGCCTATTCAAAATTAGTTGAGAAGGGGTACATCCTTTATTTGAGTAATTCCATTTGCCTTTCAGTCCCACAGATCTGCCAGAGACTTGCCAAAATCAGGGGTACGTGTTTTAATCATTCGAGAAAATACGGTACATAAAACTACTCAAATAATGACAATGATACTAACTTTCTGCAGATACTTTCTTGTACAATACACATGTACTAACCCAAATCTATTGATAAGATTGACATCTGCAGCCAGGTAGATGCCATGCAAGACATGAAAGCCAAGATAGAACAAAGTATATTGATGCTGTACTTACTGAAACTTAATACCATTTGCTTCAAACTTGGTTTCAAAGATACCAGACGTTAAAACACGACACCGTAGAATGTCCTACAGGAGAGAATGCTGCAATTAGTGGCGAACAAGCAAAAACAGGATGGCAACATGGCACATTTTCCCTCACAAAGCATGTATGGTTCTTGTGTTTAAAGAGAAGGACAAATTTATGAAGCATTGTACATTTAACAAATTTCAGCATGCAACTGACTACAAGGTGCAGAGTGTTGGCACATTGGTGAATCTGAAAAAAGCCTGCAATGATTTGGGAGCAACTGCTGAATATTTCTCCTGCCACCTTTTCACCTTTTCATGTAATTAAAATGCTTTTTTTGCTGAAGATGAGCAGTCTGGTATAGGGATAACGTTTAGGAAATCAATGCCATTGCAAAAGGTGATATTCGTAACTGAGAAAGAGAAGAATATTGTTAGATATATGTTATGCAAAATAAAGACCTCATTTGCATAATCAATGAGAAAATGCTATAACTTAATTGTGGTAAATGGCTAGAACGTCTTGTAGCATTTGGAAGTTATGTACGGGTATACATCGTTGAGGTCCTCATTTGCATTAATTATCATAAATGCGATAATAAACTTATTTCTCAACGTAAATTGTGTATGTATGTGTTTTGGTGGAGGAGATGATAAAGTAACATAATTTATGCAAATGAGAACCTTACTTGCATAAATAATGACAAACACAAGACAACAGTTGTAAAGGTTAGAATTATTTGGCGAAGGTATGGTGTCGTGGAACTCTAGTTACTTCCTATTCTGATGTTCAATAACAACAGTAAAATCAAATGCAGTATCTTTCCCCATGATGAAAGGTTTATCAGTACTTCTCATGATCATGTCCAAAATTTGAAAAAGCGCAAAGACAACCTTTGCCAGATCTGAGATATAATCTGTGGTTCTGCAAATCAGCATTGCTGTTGGCCATGGAGCATTTATCACTGTTTGTTTGTTTGTTTATTTATTCGCATAACAAAATACAGAAAACAATACAGAAAAGAATGCATAAAATCAGGTGCAGGGGGAGAGAAACCCGTAAAAAGCTTGCACTATGCCCTCCTCTATACTAAACAAAAAAAATCAATACTTAACAAAGAAAAGTAACACATAGGATGTGATAATGATACAAAATGATAATTAAATAATAATAGTAATATAATGTTGCTATTTGGTAGGATGCTATAGGTCATGATCAAGCACCCTAAGGGATTAAATGATAAATGTGCATGATGTGGATGGAGCCATAAGCACTGACCTGATCTGTTGGTTCATAGTCTGGCTGCTTGACTACATGGACCCTATCCAGGAAACTTAAACATACAGAACATAATCATTAGTTGAAAGTTTATTGCAAGTTCTTGTCCGAGGGCTAAATGCAAGTGACAAAAAGCAACAAACAATGGCATACAGTATACAGTAGTAAGCAACAAACTCTAATGATAAATTCAAATAAACTGAACAAAGCAAAACAAAATTAGCTACTGGGTTTGACTTCTTTTTCGGACACAGTGGAAGACGAAGGATCCCACCTTTTCAATAATGTGTGTGTTTGTGATATTAAGAGGAAGGTAGTTTTCTTTTTTTCTGTAAACGTGGGGAGATAAGGATGGAATTTGGTGGCCTCCAAGTTGTTTAAGCTACAGGAGCTAAACGTTTACTCCTGTAACTGAAACAACAGGAGCTAATTGACTCATTTGCATCAACAGTGTTTTAGCCTTGTTTCCCATTAAAATCCAAATTGTCTTCAGCTTGATTTTGCCTTACCTTTGTTTCTATTGGAATCCAAATTGTCTTCAGCCTGAATTTGTTTTACATGTTTCCTATTGGACAGCTAAAATTGTCTTCATTCTTAGATAGGGTATAAAAGACCAATCTCTTTCAGATCACTTCAGTGTCACTAACAAAAACTAGTGGATGCTAGTTGAAACGTCTCGACGTTTCCAAAACCATATTCAGTTGTTTGAGTAACTACTTTTTGGCGTACCCTTTATGTGGTTATTTTGGATGGTATGTACATTATTTTCTTTTCAAAATTGGGACTTTGCTAATCAGTTACCACCCTAAAAAATATTGATTCGTTGCATAAAATGTGTCAAGGAAATCTGAAAACTTTTTTTTTCGTTAAATCTGTTCTACCAGTTACTTATGTAGTCACTGTGGTAACTTGAGTAAACCCTTCGATCTCTCCATCCAAACTTTTATTTTATATTTTTTCGACCTGCCGGTCTAATTTTTTTCTGAAGAAAAAAAATTCGAGAAGCAACAAATCAGATTGGTGTGGACTAAATTTTCATTTTGTCTAAGGACATTGACTTGATCTGGAAGGGATTGAGAATTGCAAGTGGCAACGTAGGGGGAGGGGGGTGGTTGAGGTCCCAGGTTAGGGCGGGCAGGCCTCCAGCCTGGAAAGGAAGCACTCAAAGGTGGGAGCACTTACTACCGTGCCAGGCAGGCGGGGAACACCACTCAGGAATTGTTCGCGGAAAAAAGGAAGAAAAGGTGTAACTGTTAGTGCGTGCGTAGATGGGTTGATATTTGAATTGGTGACTTCCCCGCGGCCGCATACGCCCTTGGGCAGGGTTGAGTAAGCTGTGGAAATATTGATACTATCATTTACAAGTTTATAAAAAAAGGTGAGGCGGGCGTTTCTCCTCCTTTCGGAGAGAGGGGGCCCCTGGAAGTCTGTGATTATTTGTGTATCATACTTACTACTGTGCACAGTCGATGAGATGATACTCATTGGACCTCTCATAGCAGGCCTGCACGCCACCATCCTTCCACAGGAGTTCTGTATTCTCGTAGAATTCCTACACCAGAAAACAGTAATATAAACTCCCCGCAAAAGCGCCACCTACAGCGACTACATATAGCGGTGAGAAGTAGAACTCCAGTTAGAAGCTCTGACGAAGGTGTCTGAGAGACATCGAAACGTAAGCAATGTAAGCACCTGCTGGTTGTGTAAAAAGAATTCTCCTATATCCTACAAGTATTTGATGAAAACCTGATGAAACTATTTTCGGGATTGATATAAACTGGTTAGGTTTTGCGTATTACAACTGTGACAGTACTAGGTCATACCAGGGACTGCATTCCGTCCACAGCATCATGTAGGCAGTGGAAGATTACAAGTATATTAGTGCAGCTTACCTGTACACTGGACTGGAACTGGACTAATGTTAGACAATTTGGGTTCTGGTAAAAACAAAAACCTTTACATTGGGAACCAGTTCTAGATTTGCAAAAAAAAAAAAAAAAACTATCCCTTTCTTATATTCTTTTGTCCAAAACTAAAACTCTCCATAGATTGTGAAATTTATGCTGGAAAAGACAAAAACAATGGGGGTGATATTTTGTTTTTTGGTTGGTGTAATACGATTGGGTAGCTATCTGAGGATTTTATGTCAGCAATACAACGACTGTACTCAGCTACCTGATTCAAGTTCAAAGTGGAAAATGTATGCATCATTTTCACGTAATGAACTTGACAGCACAAATTCAAAAGTTAGCAATGATCACATACAACTTTTGTCTTCTTTTGAACTTGAACATGGAGAAGAGAACCTTGTAAAAATGAAACATGTATATTAATTTATTCTGATAATTCTTTGTATATTCAACATTTCCTCAGGTATGGATGAAAAAGAACTTACGTGCTTATTATCTTCTCAGGCAGATGTTCTAAAATTGCATAACTAAAAACACTTCCGACAGTGCTGACGATAATTAACAATACAGAAGTATGGTTAAGGAGGTTGTCCTTGCAATGCGCAAGATGTACAGCTGAAAGCTAAAGCAAGAGATTACTTCCATTGGTGTTTGAAAAATGCAAAATGTTGCATCTCCAGAGCCTATCTGTATCTGTATCTATATACCCGGTATAACCGCCCTTCGGCGTAACGCACCAGCTGAACGACCTGTCACACCAACTTTTGCACATCTATCCGCAGGTGTTCTTTAATACTATCCAGAGAAGATATGACATGTGATGTGTTTGTGTATGTGTGTGCGTATGCATGCATGTATGCAATGTGCAAAGATGTGATCAACCGAGACGGGGGTCGATACCGAATTCAACTTGATAAGGATCAGAGGACTCTTCGAAAGCTTGTTTGTAAGCGCTTTATTTTGTGTACGGATATAGGAATTTTTGAAATTGTAACATAATGTTGACTGCCGTCACAGATGAACTTACATTCATGCATGCATGTCTGTGTGTGCATATGTACATTTGCTTATGTGTACGTGTGTGCATGTGTACATGTGTCTGTGTGCAGTACAATTACTATTTTCATGTACATGATTACCATGGCACTTACCGGGGGATAAGAGAACTCTGGCTGAGTGGCCACATCTTGGATGTAGTCCACCCGGGCCTGTAAAGTGTGATCCGCCAGGGGAACAGGAGGCGTCAACGTGCTCATGGCGCCGGTGATTGTCTGAGGAAAACACAGAAACAGTCCGTCAAACTTGTCCTGAAGCGGAAATGACTGTATACCGGGCAAAATGGAACTGCACATTCGGGCCGCAAAAACACCAGATTTTGGAGAAATACCTACCACTATGGCATCTCGAATATTCTTTTTGATGTCTGGGATTTTCTGACGCCTCTCCCTGTCGAAAAAAAAAGAAATAAAATGAGACGTTAAGTATCTTAACAATTGGTGATCTATAATCGTGGGGGGGGGGGGTTCTCTTCAAAACACATACGACCACCATAACAAGCAAACCCCTATCGGGGGCCTGGTAAAAACAGCCAGACTTACTGTTCATCGAAGCTGTTGTTGTGCAGAATTTTCATCTGCTTGAGGATGGTACTCTTTCCTGACTCCTCAGGACCTTGTGGAAAGGAAACAAATTAACAGTTAATACTGGACCAAATTAAGGGAATGGTCTATATTTAGCGGGGGGGTCTTTCGTCTGGGGGGAGGGCCTAGAAAAAACATTGAGCGGGAGGAGGGCCTAGGAAAAAACTACCTCGGTCTACCAGCAAAACTTGTCTGTCAGAATTCAAGAAATGGCGTTTCAGGGGGTCCAGATTTGCAAATTTCCCCGGACCTCCCCAAGCTTGAGACGCCTCGCGTCTCAGTTCTGCGCCGGCATGGTAATGTTGGGGAATCGCCATTAATTAAAACCATTTTCACAGGTAAGAATGCCATTAAACTTACTAATACCTTAATTTGCCAGAAACCTTTGTCCCTCGGAATGCAGAAAATAGAGTTTCAAAGGGTCAAGATTTAATAGGAATTTCCCCGGACCTCCATTGTGACGCCTAATGCTTTAGGCGCTAGACATAGTGAAATAATGTTGGGGGCGGCGTCGGTATCAGGACAGTTCGGCACATGGACACTTCGGCCCGGACACTTCGGCCCCAAGCCCAGGACACTTCGGCCCCAAGTCCAGGACACTTCGGCCCCAAGTCCAGGACACTTTGGCCCTGCTAGTTCCTGTGTGCGTGGGCATGTTATGCAATGTACAAATTAATCTCTTAGCTCGCAGTTGTAAGGACATTGATTTCGTTATTTACGATGAACAGTTAATGCCAGTCGGGTGTTTTGAGCAGTTGATTCATTTTTAAGCTGTACATGTAAGTTACCTATGTTGTACATTAAAAAAATATCCGTAACAGGTCGAGGTGTGGAGTACTTTATAGGACTGTTTAAGACGGCTAACTATACATCGCAGTAGGTAAGACTTCAAGTAAGCTAGGGTCATGCAGAAAACCGGAGCAAAAAGGGATCTTCATGCCCCGAAAACGCAAAAAAATTGTTATCACTAATGACGATTTCCTCGAGTAAACAGGAGAACACTATATAATATACTGTACAAGTAAAATCATACGTCCTAGAATTATACGTTATTTAGTCAACTAAGGCTACGTGTTAGATAACTATTGTGGAGTAGACTCGGGGCCGAAGTGTCCTCGGCTTGGGGCCGAAGTGTCCTTGGCATGGGGCCGAAGTGTCCTCGGCTTTGGGCCGAAGTGTCCTCGGCTTGGGGCCGAAATGTCCTGATTGCCAGGGGGCCGAAGTGTCCATGTGCCGAAGTGTCCGACATTCGCGGCGTCTTTCAAAACTTAAGCTAAAACAATGTATTTCTTAGATAAAAATGTGATTAACCAGCATAATGTGCCCTATAAAATGCAGGAAATTGCGTTTCAGAGGGTAAAAATATCAATTTTTCCCTGAAGGGCATGCGACACTGGGTCCGAAGCTTGGTGGTTCCGGTGCACGTGCACCAAGTGAATAAAAATTCGCTCGGTGATATTTCGCTCCCCATCCCAATACGGAATTTGCTGCCGCGCTTTTGACTCTAGCTCTGTTTGAGACCGATACAACGTTTTAAAAATATTGTTATATCATATAATCCAGAGGAAACGACGTCGAGCCGCGGAGGACGGCTCAAGCCTCTCAAATCCAAGACAAATGCTGCAAGACGCGGCAGTGGCTTCGTCATATCGGAGACGAGTGGTGTGTGACGTCTGTTTGCACAGTTTGCACCAGAAGGAAACATCTTTTGTCGATAGTTGTAAAACTATAAAAGTCACAAGCGTGACTGTTCACGAGACCTCTGATACACACACACACACACACACAGACACACACACACACACACACGCACGCACACACACACACACACACACACACACACACACACACACACACACACACAGACACACACACACACACACACACACACACACAGACACACACACACACACACGCACACACACACACACACACACACACACACACACACACACACACACACACACACACACACACAGGTACTGAGAAAAAAAATCAGAACCAACCTGTCAGATTCGTAATAAATCCCAATTTCCGTCAAAACGCATTTCAAATGGTACAAGGTCCGGGTAATTCCGATCGGATTTGCATCGCAAACTACAATCTCGAATAAAATGTTAATGTTATCGAATAAATACTAGTTCTCTTGTCATGCTTGTTCATGTACCAGTACACCAACAACACCAGTACAAATGGCCTTTTCATTTACCATTTTTCCTCGGCTAATAGTATTAGTGCATCCGCCGCGCTTATCCAGCCCCCATGTTATCTAAACACTGCACAGATAGTTTTCAATATCAACTTTGGTATATCATATTCCCGTTATTTCTGCATGTATTTTAATGTATCATATATCAATAAAAGCTCGATTGATTCCCATTCCAATGGTATCTAACTCATTATCATTGTTAACTCATGGAACACGCATTAGACCTGCTTACGTGAGTGGGTCACCAAAAAAAAAGTGCCCAAATTTCCTTGCTTCTGCTCAACATTATCTTCTCCTCGTATTGGCGTGTGTTGAGATACTGTAAATGCATTTAAGTTCGCGGAGATTTAATTTCGCGGTAGCGGGAAAATGGACTTTTCGCGGTGGATTTAATTTCGCGGTAGCACCATGCACTGTAGTTTCTTACTGTTACGGAAAAATGTTCGCGGTGGTTTTAAATTCGCGGTGAAGCGACCGCCGCGAAAACCGCGAACATTAATCCACCGCGAAAGTTTCTGCATTTACAGTATAGGGACACCATCCTCCATGCAGTCGTAATACCCTACCTCTTCAATATTGGACCAAATGCCATTCTGCGAGATAACAACACCCGCCCACACAGAGCAATGACCAATGCAGAGTACTTCCAGAATGCGATGCTGGGCTACAGTCTTAGGATGGAATAGCCTTCCTACGGCTTATGGCTAGCACTCGATTAAACACCTCTTGGTTCAATTTGTTTGCTTGAATAAAGAGTAACAGTGGCTTTGATTGACATGTCCTGTTTATTCAACTTGCCTTCATTCTCATGTCAATATCGAAAAGGAAATGAGCCAAATGAAGTGTTTGACTTTAGTAGGGTAATTTCAGCACTTTATTTTTGTGACCCTCTGTCCGTAAGCAGGCCTGGTGCTCGTTCCATAAATTTACAATCATAAAATACTCTACTCAGCTCAGATTTGCAAAAGACAAAACTCGGATGTTCTGAATACCAAAAGGCACGTGAAAAAACTGATTGAATCATTGTCACCCGCGACCATAGCAACCGGACGACACAGCGTTGAACAGAAGCGGGGAAAATTGGGCACTGTTTTGGTGACCCACTAAGTAAGCAGGTCTAGTGCGTGTTTCATGAGTTAACGATGGTAATGAGTTTGATACCATTGGAAAAACACACAAGCTTTCTATAGTACATTGAAATTGACAGAAACAACAGATGTATGAAGTTAATATTCCAAACTTTTTGTGCCGAGTTTATAAATCATCAACAAATACGTGATAATAACCACGATCAAGTTTCATGTTAATTGCAGAGTGTAAACACAGCTCATTAACGACAAACTTTTGCGGAAGATATATTACGCAGAAGAGCTTTCGCAGGGGCGTTTCGCACTAGGCAGTGAGCCATTCAAAAGCAGTTCGTTCTGCAAAATTTAGAAGGACATTCTGCAAAACTCCAAGCGTATTCCGCGGTTTGTCATGTATCATCATCACAAAACATCATAGTCATAGGCACACATACAGCATTTTTCAACCCTTTCCTGGCGGGCGCAGTTTTATTGTTGTTGTTTTTTTGCATTTTGACGCCTTTGCGACGTTGGAATCTACAGCACATATTGCAATAAGTAGAAGAAAGCTTTCATACACTCAAACCTTGGCAAAATGCCAGCTTTTTAAAAAGCACTTGTTTTGTTTGTTTTGCTCTCGTGGCGTCGTGGCCTAATGTCCATATATCATGGCGCTTTCTGCTGGCCGTGTAAACGCCATCTGTCGACCTATTTATTGATTTTCTCCGGGGGGAGGGCCTAGGAATTTTTTTTACCCTACCTCTTGACGACCGCACAATCCCCTCCCCCCACTAACTATCAACCATTCCCTAATGGTGAAGTAACAAGCGAAGAAGTAACCTGCACACCAAGCCACCAAACCGAGAACGACGAGCCTTACCAAGCAGAAGCAGTCGGTTTGTTTTTCTGTAGACTTTTTTGTCCCGCTTTAGCTGCTCTTCTATCTTCCGATTGACTCTTTTCTGCTTCTTCTCCAGATCCTTGTTTCCATCGTACCATTGTACGTATCGTCCCCAACACCTCGCCATGGGCATGGTTTAGTTTTCACCGTCTGCGTGGGGCTGCAGACAAAGCCCCACAAGTCCAGGTCCAAGGTTCAACAAGCTCTCGACAAGGTTGCGAGGCACGAGCCACCAACAATCATTCCGTCAGCGCTCAAGGCGTTCCATACACAGGCCGAAAGGGTACTACACGTGTCTGTAGTACCTTGTCCTTGCTGAGAATGTGGTGTATAAGAGGTAGGTTTTGCTGGGCCCAATGACGGGAATCTGTATCCACACGTCAACTATGACAGCGAAATGCACCCTGGGATACCACACCGCAGCCACACACAAAGGTGCCTCAAAGGTATCGTTCCTGTATTACTTCGAGTGGGCACAAACAATCCCTATCCCTATCCCAAAATATAAATTGGACCCCAAAATGTTGTGTTTATGTACATGAAAAAATGCTTTTTATCGCCCCATCTCATATAAACAGGATTTGAGATTAAATATTGTGTATTTCTGACACGATCGGGTAGTGCCGGACGTGTACGTTTGTTTGTCCTGAGTTATGCGGTCAGCGGTTCAATATAGGAAAGTCCCTGTTGCGGATAGTAATATAAGTGCAGTTGAAGATGTTATAAAAAATCATTTTGTATTGATAACTGGATACTTGAAATATCTCTAGCAGAATTGTTTTTATTGGATTTTTGCATATTAAAGATGCATATTTAAGCTTTATTTTAAATGAGACAACATAAGTCCGGATGAGACCCTATCGCTAATCAAGCCAGGCAGTCACAATCAGACGCAATCTACGGGGTAATTTGCAACCTTTTCTTCTTTTGTACTATTCGAAAATTTTCTGTAAAATATCACTAAGAAAGGCAAAAAGAATGTCAATTTCGAGAAATGCTCACAAACATCACTTTATTTGCAACATTGCCAACCTCGGATGTTTACTTTATCATGACATGCTAATTTTAATTATGTGGATCACATCCTTTGGGTACCCCAAAACTTTTATTTTCCTACCATGATATATGCAGAAAGTTTTATTGTCCTGTTCCACTAAGCCCCCCCCCCCCCCTTCCACTAGAATACGATCGTGCTGCGCTCTCACTGCGACCTGAATAGGATACGTGTAAACTTTGCTTTCAAATTGGGTATATCATACAAAGCGTGAAAGTGTGACTGAGAAGACAAGAAAACACATAAAAGATTCGTTTCTTTTGTATAGAATTCGTTGAGCGATATGTCAAAATTCAGGTCGCAGAGAGAGCGCGGCGAGCGCGCGTCCTAGTGGAAAGGGTGTATAACGTGAGCTAACTTCCTTCTGCCACCCATGTAGTCAGCGTGCGCAGCGAAACAGAACAAACAGTAATGACGTAAGCGTCGTCAAACATTAACATTAACAACCCCGTGACATAAACACTCCATACAATGAGTATACACCTCAAGAGCAAATGTCTGTAAATATCACACAATGGTACTGTGGCAGGGATAAAAAAAATTGATTTGGCTCATATTTTGCAAAGTGATAGTACTTGGTACACAACCCTCAAAATAACTTTCTTTTAGATCAAAACTCCTTGTTGCCATAGTAACGGGCAAATAAAGTTTTCTGGCCGTTTTCCCCGATTTTTTTCCCCGATCACCATCTGGCCTTCAAACGATTTTACCAGCGATCGGGCTGGTACCTTGCTAAAATAGAATACACCGTGTTGTATTCTATATGTGCACTAGTAGTTCACAATGAATGTACAAACGGGATTCGCCTGGCGTCATTAAACTTAGCCCCCAAACAAAGTTTTCAATCAGTGATACTCAGCAATATGCGTGTGTACTTTCGTGCTCGGAATACGGTTACAGAAATGGAACGGTATCTAGCCATCTGTGACTATAATCTCTGCCAATTTTGGTGGGGAGCGAGGACTTCATCGGTATGCTGGTCTGGTCAATGTTTATTAAACCGGCTGGTAAAACTATATAAAGACCAGATAATATAAACTATGGTCTTCAGTATGCTACGGGCACCCGTGCAGTTAACATCAGTGGTAGCCTGACTGAGAAAGTACAAGTTACTCTTCAAATCCTGTTTGAAATCTAGAGACAACAGATAAGAAATTGAAGTAAGACTACACATCATAGAGAAATTAGCTTGTTGAAGAACATTTAGCCCAGAATATGAAGTTTATATGACAATAATGGGTTGCTATTCAGTGTGAGACATCATCTAGCAGTTTTTTTTACAGTTCTACAGAGCATAGGTCTATACTGGTCTCTTACTATAAGTCAAGTATTACAAGTCATATTTCTACACACACAACTCATGAGAGCTATAAGTTGTAAGGAAGACATTTTCAAGTTCGAAATGTAGATGCAAGTAGATGTTTAGATACAATTTTGACAAGGATGATTTGAAATATGAAGAAAGTTGTTTTTCCAGAACTGCAGAATAGTATTATCTTATTATCACATGATCTTATCTAATTGAAACCTTGCATTGTGTAACTTTGTTACTCATTTGGGTCATTCTGTATGATTTGATAATGTTCCTATGAAAACCAGTACAGAATATTTGAATCAGTGACCAATAATATGCAAATCTATCTCTGACCATTGTTTCTAGCAGGTAGACAGTCTGGGATGTTTATGAGTTTATGTAGTTATGGGGGTCAATCCACCATTCAGACTGCTGGACAAGTCACAGTGGGAGCACTTCCTTATTGTTCTTACCCTGGGTAAGAAATCCCCAGGTTTAACAACGGTCGAAACTGCCGGGCAGAGGGCGAGGTCACTCCCTTCCCTGCGGAAGGCCAGCTAGCAGAGTCTTGAAGCATTAAAACCAGCTTGCTTTGTTGTGAAAACAAACGCTGAAGTTTTTCTATGTCTTAGTATGGACAGAAAGGTTATAGCAATGTCCTCCGAAGTGCTTCGGGTTGGTAAACAGCACGGCCTGGCGTCATGTTTACCACAAATAAACAATGCGTCGTCACCCCCGATCCTCACCTTAAACTCTAATCATTGCACATCAGTGTTTCACAGCCGTAACACGTGCCGAATACCAGACAAACTTGAAAAGTCCCTTACCAGGGCTGACGTTCAAATATCGGTTTCAGGTAGGTACAGGAATCCTCTATCGGAAATTTGCAACATAGCATGTTACAACAAAGTGTCGAATGATGTAAATGGACGTCCGGACATGTAATACCAACATTATAAGCGGTCGTCTACGGAATCAGCACAAGTCCAAGTACAGGAACCTGACGAATTGCCACCAGAAGTTCAAGATCATCATCCAGCTGCAGGGGTCAAACTCAAAGTTACACCAAGACAACTAAAGGCTGTGTACATCCAGCACGGTTGAATAAGTGTATTTAAAAAGGGGAAAAGAGCCTCTGTATGTCTTCATAATTTATAAAACAAATATGTTGTGGTGTTGTTCAATCAGATTTTATAAGCTGTTTAATCAAAATGTTATAGCCGTATGTATTAATATGCCTGGGGTTCCTTTGACAGAAATTTCTATCAGGATTACAAGATTGAACACTATTCTGCAATACAGCCTTGGCCCTTGCGTTGCAATGACACGGGCTGTGTACAGTTCTGCAGTCCGCAGAAATCACCAGGAGGCAGTTACACATAGTATATATTTACCGTATTCACTGAAATGCAATGTTTCCTTTTTTTTATTTCTTTATTGACATAAACTAGTAGTACAGTATATATTTAAGGCATTGTACAGAAAATGATAACCGCTGTTGTATTTTTAATGATTTCTTTAGTTAATAAAACGTTAGAAATAAGAGACCTACTCTAAGATCATTGTCATATCTTATAAAACTGTTATGAATAGAAAGTAAAATTGCGCTCATTGCATCTACAGCACACATCTGTTTACATCTTGTGGTATAATTATATCAGACCTGAAACAAACAAATGCAGGATATATTATGAGAAGATTGTAATATGCAACAGTAAATAAGACTTGATTGCCTAGAATTATGATAACCCCTGACTCGACATTTCTAAATGATTAGACCAAGCAAAATGTCTTCATGGGTTCCAACATTTTCAATGTCATAAAACGAAAAATCTTGAAATTTCTTTACATACTCACATACTTTATATAACATAACATAACATAATATTACAACATTTAAGTATTTACTTTATCGGCTATTCTGAGCGCTCTTGCCTATACAATAAGTATATAAACCAAAATTTCATTTTTTTAAGTCAATTAGAATAAAAAACATAGAAATAAACGCGATCTGACAAAGACAAAAATTATCATTTTTAATATAACTCACTTAAACAGCACGGTTGACAACTGAGATTTGCATACTTGGCTTCTTCATGACGTGGCGTTGTCTAGGATATGTCACATACTGGCAAAATAATGCGATCTGACAAAGACCAAAAATACCATTATTAGATATATCTCACTAAAACAGCACGGTTGACAAGTCAGATTTGCATAATTGGCTTCTGCATGACGTGGTGTTGTCTAGGATATGTAACACGACGGCAAAGAAACGCGATCTCACAAAGTCCAAAAACATATTAAATTATATCTCACTGAAAAAAGACGGTTGACAATTCTAATTTCCATATTTAGCATCGGCACACCATAAAACCATAACAAACAAATTACCGTCGCCATGTTAATGCTTTTCCATTGCCGGATTTTTTTTGTCATTTTACCTCGTCGCTTGAAATAACCCCTGGGTCAAAACGTTGCAATAAAACGATTACCATCGGTTGTTTTGATACGATAGTTTGAAACGAAATTGTAAGGGAATGAAGAGAGGCGGTAGGGAGGGCAACGTAAAAAGAAAACTCTTGACTCACCGTCTAAGCAGACAACACCAGCGTCCTCACTGTGCTGACAGTCATGTGTGCCCCATCCGTTGTGGCTGCAGTGTCCGATGTTTGTCTCGGTACCCCCACAGGCCAAGTCGTCCAGCCAGATCGGGCCTGACCCCGCCCCGACTGCGTCATATCGGGCCTTGGCAGCGCCTCTGTATCCCAGCTGACGGCAGACCACGTGTGCGTCGTTAATGTCAAATTTGTCGTCACAGACGGTCCCCCACTGTCCGTCATGGTACACTTCATTCCTGCCCTTGCTGGACCAACATCCACCCACGAGTCGGATACCTGAAAAAAAAAAATTTCTATGTCGGTTGTGTTGTCTTCTGTGGTGTGTGACATTGTCTTTATATCACATACAAAACACATCACATCAAAGTAAACCAAAAACGTACTTAAAAGCTAACGTACCTATTACTGCCAAATGTAAAACACAATCCTGTACGCATCAACAGCAAAACCAGCGTTTCAAAGGAACAAAGAACGACAGCAAATGAAAAATATTCAAAAGTGTCAGGGATCCCCCCCAGACAGTTGGTCCACGACGTCAGCTGTTGTCGTTACATCACACATAATACGGCAAACATCTGTTTAATTAATCCTATTCAGACCGGGCTATTTTGGTCATCCCTGGACGGGGGGGGGGGGGGATTTTGAGGCCCTCCACTTCTAAGCCCTATAACTCTTGAACGACGTGTCGTGTGGCCACCAAATTTTTAAGAAATGATATAGACATGATATCTAATAAGTATAAGACGTTTGACGTTACGATGACGTAATATGACGTAATTATGACGTCATTAATTGGATTGTATTGGCCGGACCCATGAAAATAGGGTATTCACAGAAAACTTCACGTTTTGCTCCAAAAATGTAACAGCAAGTGCAGATGATAGAAGGATAATGTTTGTTACGACTTGTGTTGCCAATAGCAACATCAATGACGTCAAAATGACGTCATAAAATAACGTCATGAACATCTAAGATACCGGTTGGGCTCCGCCGTATTAGATCCACCACCTTGAATTTTTAAAAATACTTTTTTTGCAACAAATAATCACAAAAGGCAATGGAAATAGACTAAATATATTCATTTAGCTAGTCATACGGTCCGCCATCTTGGATTTTGGGCTGATGACGTCAGCAAATTAGCATAATTTATGCATGTATAAATATAAGATATATTTATATATATATATACATATATATATACAAAATAGCAGTAATATAGCAAATAAATGTGAAAAATACATTGTTAGAACCAAAAATAGTGATTTTTGGCAAAACTGCCTGTCAACAAACGGTTGCCATTGCAACACGAAAAATGAAAAATTTGTCAAACTTCCTAAAATTGTTGCCAACAATATTTTAGGTAAACTCACCAAATTTGGTGGCTCTAGCGTAAGCCGTTCTGGCGTTATACGACATCAAAGTTGGCGCAGGCCTCAAAAGCACCACCACCCCCCACCACCCCCGGTCTGAATAGGGTTAAGCCAGAGTCAAACATCTGTTCATGGATTCCTCTACGTATACCGCAACGGCTGTTCTTGCATTAGAAATACAAATACAACATTAGAACTTAGAGTTACCTGGACAGAAAACTACCGGGTCGCACTCTTGTGTCTCCTCAGCATCTCCATCACACTCCGCCCCGACGTGAGCTGGTGCCGGATTGGTGCAGCTTCGGTCCCGAGTCTGCGTACCGATTCCACACGTCACGCTGCAGTCAGACCATGGGCTCCAGTCAGACCAGCCGCCTTTTACTGCATGGGTAACTGAAACTAATTGAGGAACTTATTAGATTCCTGGATTACCATGGTAACTCAACCGTCATTGGAAAACAAAGGGAATGTTGTCTAACACACTTGTCGTCTGGCAGATAAACTTGGATGCGTAGCCGCACCACAGGTCGTTCCATCTCGGCTTTGCTGGAGAATTGTAATGTGCACAGTCTTCATTCGCATGATATTAACAGCCCCAAACGTCGAATACGATGAACACAAAGAACGAAACGAAACCCTAACCATCCAAATTACAGAGAATATAGTGGTGATTTGGGAAATATTACAACAGCGGACGACATACAAAAGAAACGTTAAAACTTAACTTGACTGTCACATGTCAAGTCACGTTCTTTAATGTGAAAAATTGCTTTTTTTTTTGTCGAAAAATTAATCGGCTTTATTTTTAGTGAAAACTACCGGGTTGTTTAGGAAAAAAAATCCTCTTTTAACCAGAGCAAAAAAAATGGCAACTTATTATTTTCGGTCCCATTGGTTATGTATTGCAGGGCAGGTAACAAACGTTACCGGTAAGGGAGAAAAATACAAAACAGAGCGCCCGATAATTATAAAAATGTCTAAGAAATGTCAAAACAGCCGGAGCCTAACCTCTGTTGTACAGTATGATACGACAAACACATGTACACCATCACAATGCGTCAGCATCAAAGGAGGGCACTATTGTGGATAGGTACACAATCGACGAGGGAATGTTCCGTTTGCACAGTTGTGCGGAAGACTGTTGTCGACGGCCGGCGAGTATTTCCCGGACAACTTCGAATTCAAAGAGTTAGACGTTCTATCCAGAGCGATGAGAGAAATGAACGGTAGACGATTTGAGGTCAGTTCGATTGTCAAACCATGTATGTTAAGACTACCCTTTAACTTATTCTTATCACAGTCATGTGCCATTCACAGTCCTTGGAACCATATACCTTCTAATAGTGTACTTCTTACATTGTAGATCGTTCCTGCCAATATATATTGAATATCGGTTACTTCAGCTGAGTCTGCTAAGATGATTATTACAACCTACATGTGCCTCCTGCAAATAAAAACTTGTTGTTTCTTTTGATACACTGTGTTCTGTGGTTCAATTAATAATGCCAGCTTTATGGTCCTGTGGTTTAGCAGTATTTTTTTTTTTATTTGCTGGATTTTTTTTGGTTTTTCTTCCGCGCGCATTAGTTTTGGGATCTCCAGAGGATGTCATCCATAAAATTTAGTCGGGACAAAGTTGGGACAAAGGTTTAAAAAAATGTTAGAACAAAGGGCAACAAACACCACACGGTGATTAGAAATGGACTCTCCTTGCTTATCTGTATATAGAGCTGCAACAGAAAATACGTAAAAAACACCAACCGTTTGTATCCATTGCCGCAGTCTGGAGATCAGGCATAGGCTGTTGACTGCCTTGATCCCGGTAGAGGGGGCTACTGAACTGTGGCATGCCGTACTGAGTTGTTGTCTCCTGCCCTGGTGCTTCACATAATTCATCGTTCGGACTGGAACCTGACAAAAAGCAAGAATTAGGAAAGAGAGAGAGTACTACTAAAAGTAAACATGAATATTCGGCGGTTACGAATGTATCATGTGATGAATCCCCCACCCCAAACATTGGCGGGAACATGCTTATTAACTAACAACTTGCAGAGACATGACAGTGGCCAATGGAGTTTACAGCGGCAGATTTGCAACGCAAAGCGCTTTGCAAGGAGACGCCTGAGCAGAGTCAGTCAAGCGTGCAATTCCTCATTATAACCGAAAGTCGCACTACGTGCGTTTCCTTATAACACCCAAGAGCGGCTCGGAAGTTATAAACGCATGTTTGTGTCAAGCTTCGTGCTAATCATCATATCATGGCACCCCCCCTTATATACCTGCCGTCTCAACATAACATTTTGTCCAGCGATAGAAAAAAGGTTAACATACAATTCTCGTAATAAAAATTCCCTGTCACATTTGGCGAAAATCGATCGGATGACGATTCCTCGGCAATCGCCCGAGCCTCGCTCATAATAATACCTTTATTGCACAACAATTGTACAAGGTACAAAGTATGGCTTACATGTGACAGGGATAGTTTTCAAGTGAAAAATACGCGCAGCCCTCTGTCGATCTTGAATATGGCCGATCTTCCATCGATACGCCCGAAGATCGTGGATAATGCGACGGGGGTATAACAGCAACAAGTGCCCTTAGAATTGCCCTTTCGTTATTCGTTGTCTCGACTTTGGTTAATTGTCTTAGTCTTTGAAGTGGAATTCACTGGACAAAGGTTTCCTATATTCGAGTGAACAACAATAGGCCATGACAATAGGTCAACTTAGGGCAGGACCATATACGTCGTGCGATTGTCATACGATCGATCGCAAACTAAGGATATTTTTTGGATAGTACTGCATACATCCTTTAAAACTCAGCTGTATCTTTACGAAGAAGGCTTTCTTAGATGCTTGACTGCATTCGTTTCTTTCACAGGCTGCTTGTAAATGTTGTCGAGTCTGAAATCATACGATTGCTGACGGCGAATGTGTCATTGCGCAGACCTACATGTACATGTATTGTGCACTGTTGAAGAGCTGTATTTCTTTCCATGAGTGAAACCTTAACATTTGGTCCTCGTCGAGCCTTTTACTTTAAAGTTGCGTTTCTAAACGAATCGGTCAACAATTTGCAGCGCTCCCTTATGCAATTTCTACAAAATCTCAATGATTTATCTGATAGATTGACGCAGCTGAATGCAAGTATAATGAAGACCCACGCCGACATGTTCTGTTTGTCGCACACCAGTACTTGCCAGTAAAAATATTACCAGCTAACAATTCTATCACAATAGACGCGTGATCCAGAACTGTCCTTCCCAGCTTCTGCAAATACGTAAAATGACAGCCTGGCGTGTATTATTTTTTCAAACACACCCTGCTGCAGAGGAAATTGGTCTGTTTCTTTTCTAATACTGTTTCCTTACACGCTTAAGCCAAGGTCTGAAAGTGAAATCAGGCGAGACTGAACTGAGTAAACAACACGATTGGGCCAGAGCTCATCGGCTTATCCTAAAGAGATCACAGGTTTCTACTGTCAACAACTGATATGCACTTTTAATTAAGCCCATGCAAAAAAGTACTTGTAGCTTTAAATGTTTCATTTTGTCTTAAAGTTTGTTCTCAGCTTTTCAATGCCGTCCCTTTGTTCATAGTTTGTTGTGAAAAACTTCAATAACTCACGCACGGATTATGAGCGTATTTCCGTGATTTTTGATCTGTCTGTTGATGTTGTTTTCAAAGAGACGTGATCAGATTAGGACCCGTCATAATCCTATAGAGGATTTAGCTTCCTTGATGTTGATATCATAGCCAGGTCTGGCCATAACATAGAATACAGTGTTAGAATACAGTGAATTCAGTCTTAAAAATTCTACTCCACCAGAATGTCACAAGAGTCTAGTTGATAATCATGTAAAGGAAAAAGGGTCATCGATCCCAAACTTTTGGTTTTCCATTATGGTTTTAGAGCTGGAAGCTCAAAACAAAGTCTAATTTAGCCAGCATGTTTTGCTATATCCATCCGCGCTGTGATTCTCGTACCACAGAGCCCGTTCGGAGAGAACAATGATGCCAACTCATGGCATGTCCGTATCAAAATAAGATGTTTCCGGCCGTAGAATAAAACTAACATCTAAAACCCGTTATAGCAGCATCCTTTGAATTACACGTTACTCTTTTTACCTTATTAAATATTACAGTAGCGACATTCGCTACTCAAGCCCCCTTCACACGAGAGCACGAATTAGCCGGAATGCCGTCAGAATGCAAAATTGTTTTTTTATTCCTGGCAATTCCTGGCAATTCGTACTGTATTCTAAACATTCTTACTGCACTCGAGATATAGGTCCCCGGTCTATTAGCTGGCTCGAAAGTTTTTGACATGTCAAAAACTGTCGAGGTGCATTCGAAGTGGAAAAATATCGAATGGCATTCCAAGTGGATTCTAAGTGGATTCTAACTATTCTAACCGCAGTCTGCCCGCATTCTGTGGCATTCCAACATTATTCGAAACATTCTTATCTCATTCGATGGAGAACCGAAACGGCAAACCACTTCGAATCCTGCCCGAATGTGGCCAAAAGAATATCTGGAATGCAGTAAGGATTTCTAGAAGACACTACGAATTCTCAAGAATAGAAAAGAATTTTCATTCTGACGGCATTTTGGCTCATTCCTTCTCGTGTGAAGGGGATATAAGGTCCGATTGGAATTCCCACTCGGAATGGCCCCGAATGTGGCACGAATTTTGCAAATACTTAATTCCGGCTGGTTCTGCTTGATTCCTGCTAATTCGGTTTCAGTGGGAAGGCCCTTTTACAAAGAAAATCTACACTGTCAGAGTCTTTGACTTGGCCTTCACTGAACGATGGATTTTTATATTTAAGAAAATGACAATAGGTTACCACAATTGGTCAAGTTAGGGCACGATCTCATATCGTGCGATTGTCGCACGATTGCAAACTAAGGACATTCTTGGGATAATCGTGCATATGTCGTGCAAGATTCAGCTGTATCTTTACAAAAAGACCGACTTAGATACTTGATGGCGATCAGTTCTTTCGTAGCCTGATTGAAAATTTTGTCGAGTCTGAAATCAACGCTTAGTTACAGAATTGTACTGCACCCTGTGAAAGAGTTCTACTTCTGGCCGTGAGTTAAACGTTAACATCTGGTCCCTGCACTTTGAACAAATCGAGCGACCATTTGAACCGCTACCTTAGGTACTTTTCACTATACGCTGTTAATTTAACTCCTGGTGGAGTGACGCAGCCGAATGCGAGTATCATGAAGATCCATGCCGACATGTTCTGTTGATCGCACACCAGTACTTGCCAGTAAATGGTTACCAGCTAACAGTTTCATCAACATGGACCTCTTACGGAAATTGTCCGTCCCAGGTTCGGCAAATACTTAAAAATGACAACCTAGCGGGGTTTTTTTTCGACACACCCTGTTGTAGAGGAAATTGGTCTGTTTTCTAATACTACCAGGAACTACCGGGACTTCTAGAGCAAAATAAGAAGTTCTAAATCATGTCATACTGTATTACCCAATACCATTGATGGTTCTTCCGGTGCGGAGAATATTGCTAACCTTTGGAAAGCTCACATTGAGTCCCTGTTAAACTCTGTTGATAACCAGACTCACAAGTCCGATATGTTGTCTGTTTTAACACCTGCATTATTGTTCGATGGCGGTATGCAAATCGCCGCACGGGAACTCGCTGACATCATCAAGGACTTGCCCAATGGCAAGGCTTGTGGGGCTGATGGTATCAGTAACGAGCATTTGAAAAATGCGGGCCCAAGTCTTCATGTACATCTTTCATTGTTGTTCACCTCTGCCATTGTTCATAATTTTATTCCTGACACTTTGTTAGTGCTAGCCACGATTATTGTTCCTGTAGTTAAGAACAAGTCTGTCAATATCTCCAGTACTAATAAGTCTATAATTATTAGTACTGGAGATAAGTTGCCAAACACTGTATCCTCTACAGTTGTCGTGCAATAAAGTTCTTCTATCATCCACTCTTTCTAAAGTCCTAGAGGCGATCCTGCTGAACCGTCTGAAACCTTTTCTCCTGACGTCAGATTCTCAGTTTGGCTTTAAACCTAAACATGGGATTGATATGTGTATTTTTTATTTTAAAGTAAATTATTGAGTATTGCAGGGGTTAGGGTCTCCTGTATTTGTTTGTTTTATGGACGCCTCGAAGGCATTTGATCGCGTCAACCACTGGTCGTTGTTCAGCAAATTGATTGACAGAAAGGTTCCGCCGTACCTAGTTCGTTTTTTATTCTTCTGGTATAATAACCAAAGGATGTGTGTGAGATGGGGGGCTATCCTGTCTCCCTTCTTCTCTGTTAATAATGGAGTGAGACAGGGTAGCCTCCTCTCACCATATTTGCTTAACTTGTATATTGATGATTTGAGTGTAAGGCTTAACAATGCCAAAGTTGGTTGTTATGTAGGCGGGTCCATAACTAACCATCTTCTTTATGCTGATGACCTGTGTCTTATATGTTCCAGTTTTAAGTCTCTTCAGAGATTAGTAGGGATATGCGAAGAGGTTAGTCTTGAAAACGACATATTGTTTAATATTGAAAAAAAAAAACATCGTGTGTAACTTGAGTATCCACCACCACATGTAAGACTCTATGGTGCGAATCTGAAGCATGTGACCTCATTTGTTTATCATGGGTATACATCTAAACCCTTCGCTTAGCGATGATGACTGTGTACCTGCGCAGCTGAAGAGTCTGTATATTGGTGCTAATTGTATCAATCGCAAGTTCTCCCTTTGTTTTCCACCAGTAAAGAAAAGCTTGTTTATGGCGTATTGCGGCCAATTATTTGGCGCGCAATTATGGAACTATGTTCACTGCTGGTGTCCTCTCTAAGTCCCGGGTCGCCTACTAGAAAGTTACATGTCACATGTTCCCAAATAAACGGCAGCAAAACTATGCAGACAAGATAATGGTTTGTATTTGTGAAAATGTTTGTTTTCTTCTGACGAACAGCACCCGGGAAAATAGGGGAGTTTTCTGCGTGTTTACCGTTACTGTAACAAGACTGGGCTTTTCAGGCATTCGTGGGCCCGGGGGGGGGGGGGGGCTCATTCGGCTCCTTTTCATAATTTCAAAACGGCTTACTGCAGGATCGCCAAATTTTAAGGGTGTGATGTGCATGTTAAAGTTTATATCTCCTGCAATTTTGATATGATCATTATTATTGTGTAATACCCCTTGATATCTGACTCTGCATCGCTGGGGATCTCAACAGAACAGACCTTCAAGATCTCTGCAGAGGAAGCCACCTTCGACAAATTGTGGACGTACCAACCAGAATGGAGGCTACTCTGGGCTGTATAATAACAAACTCCGACCACGTGTATCTCACACCTGCACTGCTCTCACCGTTGGGCAGCAGCGATCACAACATCGTACACCTCGTACCCATAACAAGCCTCATAACAAACGAGACAAGGTCGAGGGTCACCAGACCAATACCAAACTCTACGATCAGGTCTTTTGGCCAATGGTTAGCCTCGCACAACTGGTCTGATGTCCTTACAGCGGATGACGTCCAAGCCAAGACTAACATCTTTTACCGAACATTAACGGAGAAAATAGACCAGCACTTTCCAGTCAACGTTACAAGAATGCACCGCAGAAACAAGCCGTGGATCAACACCAAGATTACAGCACTAATAAAACGAGATAGATTGTAAACTAAACACTCTGTATTTTGCAGATTTCAAAGATTTAGCGATTCCGCGGAAATGAAGGGCCGACTAGTAATCGAGAACTACAGAATTGGGACTAAGAGATTACAGCGGCCGTCAGTGCGGATGGATTTAGAACAGCTGTCGCTACCGCGAACCTATAACTGCGCAAACAGTTTTCGGCATATGATGAAAAAAGTGCATCAACTGAAAGTTCAGCTGGTCTGACAGGAATTGGACATACCATTTGGACCGTCAGGCCGAACGTGTCCCATCTTCCCTCGGGGCCCAAATGGTCCTGGTGGCCCGTCCTTTCCCACAGAGCCGCTGGCTCCCTTTTCTCCTGGAGGTCCGGGTGGCCCGTCCTTTCCCACAGATCCAACTTTGCCGATGGCTCCATTTTCTACTGGAGGTTGACGTGACCCGTCCTTTCCCACAGAGCCAGATCTGACTGTATCGTCATAAAAAAAGAAAATCAAGGTCGCAAAGCATGATCTACTTTGATACTAGAACTTGATACAAAGATAAAAGATACATGGCATTTCAACAGCATATTCTAAACTTTACTAAGCCATGTTCAATATAAAGGAAACAGAAAACTGACCTGAAAAATACGTCGAAATAACAACGACAGCCACGCAGACCACAGTAACGAAGATTAGCCATAACTCCCTGGGTCGGCTGACGCACTTCGTCCGCTTTTTGGGGGCTGCTGTTGGACAGAAGACATGAAAAATCATTGCAGCATCTATTTATCTAAAGTATTAAATGTACCATGCATTCAAAAACGGGTGATGAAATACAGCAATCGGTCTAAAACCAAACCGAGACCAACAAAGCGCGAAAACATGTCCTCGTGAGCGGACTTCAAACATTTTACCTTTTCCGGAGTTGTTGACAGGGTTAGGTATACGCGCAGCGGCGTCGTCACGTGCCTGCCAATCAGTCTGAGGCTCCTCCATGGGTGTGGTGTCTGGCAAAATTATTATATATTCATTTTTCTACAAGCCAATCTTAGAATGTTATTAGTTCTTTTATATATATCATTTACTATAGAAAGTCTGAATATCAAATATGACAAAGTATGAAATACGTTAGTATTGATGCGTTTAGCAGTTTGCAGCTTTTTCCTCAAAACAGCAAGAAGATTGTACGTTTGCTTTTTTTTCTTATTTTGCTTACCCCATGGACAATTCTTATATGAAGAAAAATATTCTTTCAGGAAGAAAATGTAGAAGAAAATTCAAGCAAAACAAGAAACTACAAAAAAGTTTCTAGAGATTTAAGCAAAATCTTTTATAACCAGATTCAACTCTTAAGAAATACAATAATTTTTCCTTTGTTCCTGGAAGATACATTTTCTGTGACGAAGCAAAACAAGATAAACAAGAAAAAACATTTTTGGAAATACTAGAAAACGAATCTCAAATTGTCTAAAAAACTTAATAAGCAAAAATTTGCTTGCCCCATGAACAAGCATATTTTCTAAGATTTCTTGGGGACAGAATGATTTTCTTCCTGGAAGAAAAAAAAATGTGAGGAAGCAAAACAAGATGAACAAGAAAAAGCATTTTTGGCAGTGTACAGAGAAACCGGTTAAAGATTGATTCACAACTTATGACAGCTCCAGCTCAGAACAAAATGAACAGATCTACGCCCAGTGCAGGTCGAAAACTTTCGGAGACCAGTTCATGCTGTAGATGTTGTTGACAGCGTGTTGAGGTTTACGATAGGTCTGACGTTATGCATTAAACAGGATTCTAGGTACAACAGTCGACTTTAAACCAAAGCGAGAGAATCAAAGCAAAACAAGAACATGGCGCAACAGCTAATTTCCGTCTGGTAAACGGCCACGCCCGTTGGAGCTCTCTTATTTTTCTTTAAATTTGATCTTAGTAGGGGCCTGAGCTGGTGTACGTCCTTTTTTTCACTAATATTTTTTATCATTTTTCATTCTACGCATGTCCATTTTTAATTGAAATGTTGTTTTTTGTTCGTCATTAGAAGATTTTATTCTAGAAAAAGTAATGATCAGGTACGCTCGGATCGCCCGGTCAGCAAAATGGCAACGACCGTATTGTGATACGGAAAGGAGAGACGCCAAGATCGGAACTGAAAACGTTTTACCTTTTCCGGGGATGTATAGAGGGTTGGGACCTTGCTCCATGGGTGTGGCGTCTGTTGGAAAATTACAGCATATCAGAGATCAGTGTATACTGTGGATCTAATACAGCAGACATCAGACCAGAGCACCACAAAGAGAGAGACAACAAAAGACAACGCAAGCAGACTTGAAAGCAAAACCTGGTATGGCCTGAGGGAATGCCAAAAAAAAGTCTAGTCTGGATAGGGTTAACGAATACGGAAAGGTTGCAGAATTGTAAAACCATACTTTCCGTGATCTTTATGATACTGTAAACTCTGCTGAAATATTTCCCACTTCTTGGCCGCATTTAGTAATTTCGCAAAGTAGGCTTCAATATCCGTTTTTGTGCTTAAATATATTTTAAACAAGTTTGAAGTCACATGTAGAAAAGCTGGTTGCATTAACCCTCATCCGATCGTTACATTTTTACGACGAATCTGACCGTATGGGGTCATTTTTGACCCCATTTTGTTTTGCTAATAGACATATTTTTGCTGCCTTATTTTGTCATTTCTATGTATTTACTGTTTCACTAACCTATGAAAAATATTTTGACAAGTTTTGGCGTCAGTGGCTATTACTCATCGTCATAATTTATGCAGAAAATGAGGAAAAACCATAGTTGCTCTGAAAATCTGCCATACTCAACTTACTTAAACAATGTTTTGTCTTATCAATTTCTAAACAATAATTGTGATGATGCAATAATACTGATAGCATAATAATGTTATTTAACAAGAAAAAATACAACATTTGTGAAAAGTAACGAATTTATTACTTAATTATGCACCATATTCCGCCATCTAAACACATACATACAATAACTCTTGTCTATCATCCCGCAAAGATCTTTCTTGTAGGTTCCTTCTGCATATTCTGTTCATATATTGTTTTTTGATTAATTACAAACATTTTCACTTTCATTAGCATAGGTAATTAGTACGTATTATCATAATTTATGCAGAATGTCGAAAAACTGTGTTTTACAGTATAATACTAAATTTCTTTCAAAACATTCGGTGTTTACTCATCTAAGCAACTATAACATGTTGCTGTAATAGCAATAATGAGGAATGCCTGTTATTTTATTGAAATGTCTTGATATTTATGTAATAAATGATTCATAATTGGCTGGGGTCATTTTTGACCCCACCGAACAAGACACAAACTTTCAAGTTTAGCTTATACAATAGTGGGCAAAACTCGGTGAAAAATTGGTAGATGTTGTAAGACATGTATACAAACAAATTCATGAAAGGAATTTTTTCTCCGATGAAAAATGTTGCTATGGCAGATAAAAAAATATACGCCTGGGGTCAAAATGACCCCATACGGTCGGATGAGGGTTAAGTTTATCAACACATAATCTGGTTGTCAAAAACGACATGTAACGTTAATTACGAAGTCAAAGTTGCTGAATCTTACAACATACCATTATTGCCTGAAAGCTTTTTAACAAAATTACGTATATACTTTTCAGTTACATTCTGTAAAATAGATAGAAATACAACGTAGAAAGATACAGCAGAAACTTTGCCCTAAACAAAGAAACAAAGCCACAACCTCTACTAAAGCAAGGCAGTTGGTTGAAAACATTTTACCTTCTCCGGATCCATACATAGGGTTGGGAGAAACGGCGTCGGTACAACCCTGCCGATCAGTCCGAGGCTGCTGCATGGGTGTGGTGTCTGGAGGAAAATTACAGAGCCATATACTGTCATTAGTAAAAATGCTAGAGCAATCAAGTTTAGCAACGAAGTGCCATAGATACAACAAAATTTAAAAACGAGTCAGTGAAATAAGACGAAAATGAGTGAGCTATTTCTTGCGTTGAATGGCAGATAAAAAACGTCAATAAGTAACAAAATGCTTTGCGACTTGATAGAAACTGGGTATATTATTATTTCCGACCATTAATGTGTTCATAATATTAATGCACACTTCAAATCTGACGATTCTTTGTCAAATATCGTGACATAAAAGATTTTGACAAACTGTTATAAGATTTTCCCGCACTGGACATTGGCAATTGTAGTACCAGTAGTATATTGCTTGTCAGTAGTTGTTGTATGACAATTATTTTTTTGGCAGCCATGTGGCTGATCTATATTTAAAGAAGGGAAAACGGAAATAATGTTCTAAGAAAATTACAAATTATACCAGCACTTGTGTCACTAGACTGGGACTGCTGCTGCCCACCCGACATGATGCCGCTTGTACTTGTCGGGTTTCTGCACGGCAAAAAACACGTCCTGCTCCTGGCAAGGCGCTTGTTGACTCCAGAGCAGTCCCAGACTCAAAGGAATATGAAACACTACATCACAAACTACATCAGAAACCAGAGATGGAAGCAACTCGTGTACGCTAGTAACACCGCCCACACAGACATTTGTGTACATGTAATAGTTTTGGTCGCTGAATATTGAAAAGGAATTGTCGAAAACAGCCTAAAAATCTGTAAAATTCGAGAAAACTTGCAGTGACTTGAAACTAGTAAAACAAGAGTTCGTAGACATCAGGCCTGCATGAAATATATTGGGTGTCTGTAGACCTATTGTGTATTTTTTTCCTTTTTGTCTACGTGACTTGGTTGGCAAAGTGAGCTTTTTACCGTGTTGGTGAGCGGACCCAAACATGCACCTCTTACTCTCTTCCGTCTTTCTCAGTTACATATGTTACAAATTTGAAAGTCCTGTCACGGAATGTAGTCGATTTATCAACTTTCCTCATTAATTATGCATATAAGCTGTTAATTTGCATACTTAGTATATCATTACGTAAGTTTTTATCTAGGCTATCTACATACTAAAAATCATGACGATCCGTCAACACGTTCATATTTTGCCATAAATTATGCAAATGAGGTCATCATTTCTTTCTTTCTCAGCTACAAATGTGACAAGTTTGAAAGTCCTATAAAGGAATGCAGTGGATTTAAAAACTTTTCTCTTTAATTATGCAAATTAGCTGTCGATTTGCATAATTAGAATTCCATCATCTAAGTCTTCCCTTTGGCTATCTACATACCAAAAATCATGACGATCCGTCAACACGTTTATGTTTTCTCATTAATTATGCAAATGAGCCCGTCATTTGCATAATTAATTTTCCTTCATATTTCTCTCTTTCTCATCTATATATGTAACAAGTTTGAAAGTCCTATCATGGAATGCAGTGGATTTATAAATTTTCCTTATTAATTATGCAAATTAGCTGCTGATTTGCATGTTTGTTTGTTTGTTTGTTTATTTATTCTTTATTTAACCAGGGTAAAGCATGTCGCCTGACGTTTTTCAAAGCCCCCTGGGGGGAGAACCCCGAACATAAATCATACATTAAGTTCAACAAAACCAAATCAACTTCAATAACATAATCATACATAAAGTTCTATGAAACCAAATTACTTAGGTAACATAAACATAAAGATTGTACAAAATCAGATTTAACTAAGATAACATAAAATAATACTGCCAAACGAGTGAACCAAAAGTTTAACCTTAACGTGACATAACACAGGAAACATAACAAAAAGAAGTCAAATTTAAAATCAGGATTGAATTTGCATATCAATGTTAAGTGCATAAAGGTTTTTGAAAGTCGCTAGCGTTCTGGCTGTTTTGATGTGTTGTGGCAGTGAGCATAATTAGTATTCCATTATGTACATTGTTACTTGGGCTATCTACATACCAAAAATCATGACGATCCATCAACACGTTCTCGAGTTATTCTCGTCCAAAGTTTGAAAGGAAATCGGCGACTGCAGTTCCAAAGAAGCCGCTAGGGGGTCCAAACTTACAGCACTTACTCTCTGTCCCAAGGGCTATCTACCACTCAAAAATCACAACCAAAGCATGTGCAGAACACGAGATATTAAAGATTGAGGTTCTGCTGCAGTACCTTAACAAGCCACTAGGGGACCCATTATCGAACTTGACCTTCGTTTTCCCGACCCCTATCCACCTACCAAATATCATTGGGATCCATCCAAGGCTTCTCGAGTTATGCTCTTAACACACTGACACACAGACCCACAAGCCCAAAAGATAACCTTAGCCATTCTGGCAAAGGTAACCAATTCAGCACCGATATATCATCAGGCAGGAGCAGAAGCATCATCTGGCAGCAGCAGCATCTGGCACAAACAGGGGATACAAAGTAACCCAATACATTGAAGGTGACCTACATGTAGGCCTCTACTAACCAGATGACCGTTACACAAGTAAACTAAGACCTATCAATCAACCCAAACCCTGGAGCAGTAACCTGTTTTCACAACCAAGCAGATGTTAGTGGACCTGCCCCAACCAAGAAAAAAACAGCATCATGCCTACAGTGTCAAGTTCATGCACTAGGAGGCCCAAAATCAAACCTGACCACCAGGACACCAGCAACAATTCATGTACCAAAAGGCAAAACAATGGCACCTTGCGTTCCGGAGATACAGCGCACGCGCCGTGCCCGCACAAAAGGTAACCTGGAATGTAAAGTTCAAGCACCAAGGGCGCCAAAATCAAAATTGAGAATTATTCAGCCACCGCCGACACATGTGCCAAATATCATCGCGCCCGCACCAACCGTTCAGAAGATATAACTCCGGAAAACCCCCTCTCGGACACAAAATTCGACCTGCGTGTCAAGTTCAAACGCGACAAGGCCCAAAGTCAATCCTAGGCAACAGCTAACAACTTCCCACCCATGCACCAAAAATTGTCGCAATGGCGCGTATCGTTCCAGACACACAGCGCCAAAAGTGCCCAAAAAAACACAAAAAATGCCACCTTCAATGTCAAGTTCAAGCGCCAGGAGGCCCAAAATCACACCTAAGTGTCAGGCTACCACCCCCAACCCACGTACCAAAAATCGTCGTGCTCGCACCATCCGTTCTTGAGATACAGCGCCCTAAATCCCCAGCTTCCAAAAGTTCCCACGCCCCTGAAAACCATACCTGCATACATGCAGGTAAACAGTTCGTGTCAGTGTTATCTGTATTTTGAGGATTTTCGACGTCGGCTTTCTTTATTTGGAGGATTTTTAAGGTACGAGATTCAGACAAGGTCACTATTTTACACGTGGAGTTTTTGTTGTAAGGAGAAATATAAGAGACTGAGGAAAGCACGCATGGACACGACTATGTATAGATTGTTCTCAACTATGGTTTCATTCTTTGTTACACAAGCAGTCTTCTCATCTTTGCCATGATTACATGATTATATAAACACTATCACATTGACAGTAAAAAAATATGTGCATGTATACTGCTACGGGGAAATATACTAATGATTTTTCTTCAAATCCTACTTCAAGGTATTTGTGTGAAAGAAATACAAATCTTAATCTTACTTTTCATTCGAGGCTTGTTGGTCATGTCGTTGTAACCGCGTTTAACCCTATTCAGACCGGGCTTTTTTGGTCATCCCTGGACGGGGGGGGGGGTGGCTTTTGAGGCCCTCCACTTCTAAGTCCTCTAACTCTTAAACGACGTGTCGTAGGGCCATCAAATTTTCAAGAAATGATATCGGCATAATATCTGATGAATATTTGACGTTTGACGTTAAGTTGATGTAAGATGACGTAATTATGACGTCATCAATTTTATTATATTGGCCAGACTCATGAAAAAAAGGGTATTCTCAGAAAACTTCAAGTTATACTACAAAAATGTAACAACAAGTGCAGATAACAGAATAATAATGTTTATTACGACTTGAATTGCCAATAGCATTATCGATGACGTCATAATGACGTCATAAAATGACGTCATGCACATCTAAGATACGACTTAGGCTCCGCCATATTATATCCACCAGCTTGAATTTTTAAAACTACTTTATTTGCAACAAATAATCACAAAGGGCAATGGAAATAGACTAAATTCATTCGTTTAGATGGTTTTTGATGAAAAAATACCAGGTAGTTACAAATTTTAAGGGATAATTAGCTTGTTATTCTTGATCTGGCCATACGGTCCGCCATCTGGGATTTTGGGCCGATGACGTCATCAAATTAGCATAATTTATGCATATATAATTATGAAAGATATGCTAAATAATATAAGATTTTATTTATGTAACAAAATAGCAGTAATATAGCGAATAAATGTGAAAAATACATTGTTAGAACCAAAAATAGTGATTTTTGGCAAAACTACCTGTCAGCAAACGGTTGCCATGGCAACATGAAATAATGGAACATTTGTCAAACTTCGTAAAATTGTTGGCAACAATATTTTAGGAAAACTCACCAAATTTGGTGGCTTTAGCGTAAGGCGTCCTAGCGTTATTGGACATCGAAATTGGCGCAGACCTCAAAAGCCCCCCCCCCCCCCCGTCTGAATAGGGTTAAGACTAGTGGAACTATCAGCTAATAGAACAACACAACGTTATAGCGCTAACGTACAGCCCAACTAATATAACACACTGCACGAAAAGCCAGATTTCCGGTACTTCCCAGGCAGGTACACGTCCGTTAAACATGGCGCGGGCAGGCAGTGGGAAGGACTTTCCCGGTACAGCGTGTGCATACCCTTAAAATCCTGCGTTCTCCTGCACAGTCGGCTGTGCGGTAATTCGCAGGCCCCGCACAGCCCGACTGTTACCTCGGCAAGTATACCGAAGTCACGGGTTCCGCACTGGGCGCCCAGTGCGAAATTCGTGGAGAAAATGGCATCGGCACTCGGGGCCCAGTGCGGAAGAAACTTCAGCACAGGAGTTCTAGTGCGGAACGGCTTTGTTCGAGTGCTGAAGACCCGTCAGCACTGGAATTCCAGAGCTGAACCTTGTCTCGGCACTAGTTTTCCAGTGCTGAAGTCCGCTCAGCACTCGTTTTCCAGTGCTGGAATCCGCTCAGCACTCGGCTTCCAGTGCGGAAGGCTGGTTGAAAGGTCGTTCAGCACTGGTTACCCAGTGCGGGGGTCATTCAGCACTGGATAACCGAGTGCCGATCTACCTAAGTCACGGGTTCCGCACTGGGTTTTCCAGTGCTCGGTGACTTTTCGGCACAGGAAGCCGAGTGCTAAGATCACTTCAGCATTAGAAGCCGAGTGCTATGATCATTTCAGGACCTTTCAGCACTGGGCTTCTAGTGCTCGTGTCCAAAAAGTACTGGAACTTTCCAGTGTTGAGTTTAAGCTTTTAGACGACAGCGGGATCTAAAAAAACTATCATTTTCCCCACGCAAATCTGTTGTTTATACATGTATTGTTGAAAGTTGCCGTCAGTCAGCAGTGGTGCGTAGTATATTTCTAAGTTCTCTGTTTCCTCAATTCTGACCATACGTCATTCCAAACCTACCTGTAAAACAACTGTCTTCTGCCGGCTTTCCGCCATGTCACTTGAAAAGAGCAGTGAACACTTATATAAATCCTCATTGGCGATAATGTAAAAATTAGCAAGTTCAGGGTGTCATAATCTCATCCGTGAACATTCCAGGTCATAGGGTTTACGGAAAAGCCTGGGCCCAGGAGCTGGGCTGGCTAGCCTGAAAGACTACCTTTTCTGGGCCCCAAGGCTATGCATGGGGTTTGGCCTGCAGCCGGAAGTTTTTTTTTATAAAAACTGGGTCAATGACAATCCAAGCTGTGGGTGGGATGGGGCTGGGATGGGGAAAGGTAACAGTTGGTCATATTGCTGGGCTTGCAATGAATAACTCAACCAATACTGAAAGAAAACAATCATAAACTAAATTCCAAGTGTACAATGTTCAGAAAATGCTGGAAATGTTAAGACTGAAGGGGAGGGGTACTAGGCGAAATAAAGAATACTAGGATCATCATGGGTCAGGAAATGATAGCGCACAACATCAAATTCAAAACAGATGTCTCACACTTTGAGTGAGTGTGTATTGACCATTGTGCATTGTGTGTAAATGCTGCATGCATGTGTGAGTGTGTGTGTGTGTGTGTTTGTACATGTACAACTTATAGTGCTGTCTGTGCTGTTCCTTTCTTATGTTCAGGATATGTGACTGATCTGATAGACACCGTATTCCTTAGACCATATAGGCCTGACTGGCAGCACAGCCACAGGGGATGCAGGAAGTATCTTGTTCACGTTATTAATTGAAGGTTCACGTAGATGCTGGTTGTTCATTGCTTGATATAATTCCATCACCTCCATTCCCCATTAATGTGATAAGCTGTCACCATCCAGCCAGTTCACCCACAGCTGGGATTACATTTGACAAAGTTTTTCCTCAAGGAAATTCCACTGTGGCCCAAACCCAGTGCATTTAGGGCTTCAGAAAGGGTAGCATGACAACCCCCATGCATACCCTTGGGGCCCAAAAAGGGTAGGCTGGCTACCCTGCAGGCTAGCCTGCTGGGCCCAGGCTTTTCCGTAAACCCCAGGTCATACCCGGGTGAAACAGCAGCCCGCTATCTCAAGTGTCCAAAAGTCTAATCTTTAAACTTTCTGACCGGCGGAAGGTCCCACAGCCTTCGTGTTTGCCGCCATCTTGGCATCACGTGACCTCAAGTTAGGGACTGACCACTTCAAATTAGGGGTCAGCACAGGCTAAAAAAATCAACCAAAACCTTGTTTTTTTGCCTAATCTGAACGTCTGCACCCTACACTGTCTCACCAATATGAAATGTTTCTAACATTTTCCTGCTACAAGTCGAAAATAGGCTAAAATACTCGATTTGGGCCTTCTGCGGCTGCGTCAATTAGGGTCATTGCCCAAAACATGGCACTGAAGTAGGGGCAGCGAACAGAAAGAACAAACCGAATGGCAGGGAAACTGGCGGCCCTCGACTTCAAGGACGACATCCTGCAGTACCCCATCCTTCTGTAATTCACCAATGTTGCAAAAAAAGACCATATAGTCGACGTCTTTGTAAGGAAACGGGCGAACTCCTTTGTGTTGATTTTCTTGCTCCGCGGCGCCATGTTGATGTTGGACTGTTCTAACAGAAATGGGGGATATTCATTGAATATTTATGACGTCCCTCAGACATCTAACTATCGGATTGAAACATGCTGAATTTGGTTCACATATATTCCTTTTAGATTCTAAAATCTATATAATTTTGATAACGCTGAATTATATGAGCGAGCGAAGTAAATAAACCACCCCTGCAAACTACTGTGAGTGGCACACCCCACCGAGCTGTAACCACCACTTCCGGGTTCAGCAGTTCAGCAGGCAGGTCGAAGTCCAAAAGCCTCTTCGGCAGAACACACCACAGGTGAGTTAAAGTTTTGAAACCACATGAATCACAAATTCATGATACTTCTTTTTTCTTCTTCCTCTTAGGTAACTACCCTTTAAATTACCACCGGCCCAAAACTAAAGTCTTCAACTAAATATATGGGGCTTCTGCAAATAAACAAATGCATGCATGTATGTGCCCCAGTAGAAAATTATTCTTGTTCAAGTTGTTAAGTTGTTTTTCAGTTTGATGAGGTGGCCCAAAGGTTACGTACGTGGGAAAAGTTACCGGGATTAAATTGGGATTCGCACTCGTGGCTATATTTCTGTTTAGTTTGTGTTGCCCTTGCGGCCTGTGGGCTGACTCTTTTTGGTGAGGCTTCAGGGGCGACCCTAATAGTATAGTTTTAGATAGCTTTAGAGATGCCTTACATAATAATATACTAAACATGCAAATCAGGGGCTAATTTGCATAATTAATGAGGACAGTTTATAAATACACTACATTTCATGTTAGAATGCTCAAAAATATGCCATATGTAACTAAAAAAGAGAAATATTAGGCTTACTGTTGAGGATATATCAGATTGGCCAAAATTACTGAAATTCCACAGGCATTGGTCTGCGCGTGCGCAATTGCACCATCCTTTTAAACGGGAATAACTCGGAAAGGGGTTGACGGATCTTCATGATATTTGGAATGTAGGTAGCTTCCGATATGCCTTACATAATTAAATGCTTATCATGCAAATTAGGGGCTAATGTGCATAATTAATGAGGACAGTTTATAAATACACTGCATTTCATGTTAGAATGCTCAAAATATGCCCTATGTAACTCAAAAAGAGAGAAAATTAGGCTTACTGTTAAGGATATTTCAGATTGGCAAAAATTACCAACATTCCGCGCGTGCGCAATTGCACCATCCTGTTGAAAGGGAATAACTCGGGAAGGAGTTGACGGATCAACGAGATTTTTGATATGATTATGTAGATAACTTCGGAGGTGCCTTCCATAACTGAGGGCTATCAATGCAAACCAGGGGCTAATTTGCATAATTAATGAGCACAATTTGTTAAGTCACAGTATTTCAATACTGCTAGGGCACTTAAACATGACAAATGTAATTAGAAAAGAGAAATATTGGTAGACATCAATTATGCAAATTGTTACCTAATTTACATAATGAGAAATTGTTATTGTAGTGTTAAATGACGAAAATTCCATTCTTTCGACATTTGGTAGCAACATGTACGTTAAGTTGAACATGCGGCAGTAAGTCGTGCAAATCAGGGTCTCATTTACATAATTTATGAGAAAATGCTAATATAGCTTTCTTTGCTAAGATTTGCATGCTTTGAACACATTGTTATTTAGGTAGAGGAAATCAACTGATATCTTTTATGTAAATGAGAACCTCATTTGTATACTCAATGAGAAACATTAATGATAGGTCACTTGTCACAAGAGATCACTTTTCTTGTTAACACTAATAACAGCAATGCCCAAAAAACATCTATCGCGTAAAACAATCTTCATACATACAGCCAGGCGAAAGGATATAACAACAATCCTTAATACTTATAAACAATAAAAACGTCGCCATGGCAATAGTTTTTATTGCCACGTTTATTATATAAATAGCCGATTCTTCTCTTATTGTTTGCTGAATTCCATCAGTGCACTTTAGCTTTAATTATTATTAACCATTCTTGTCTTTCACAGATTCCTGGCATCAGATTCTTCACTTAATTTTGCTGAATTCTGCTATAGCTTATTAAGATATTCTTGCCTTGTACAGATTCCTGGCACCATTGAGATCCAATGTACCAGACCAATTCTTTGTACAAATGTATAACCAGTTTGAGTTGTTTTGTTTTACTTTATTCTATTCTAGTTAATGTTAGATGTTATTTTTCCCACTGATCCTTGCCCAGGGTGAAACCATGGCTCCAGTCCGGGCCCTGATAGTCGGTGCAGGGAACAGAGGAGAGGTGTATTCAAGGTTCTCCCTCGACAACAGTGAGCGTTTTCAGGTGGGTTACAGAACAACATGGAACAATCACCTGTATACAAAATGTACAACCATATCATCCCGATCCTCTATCTTGTATTCACGTATATACAAACAGCTTAGGTTAGGAATGTCCCAGATTCAGACTTATAGCCATATTTGAGGATAGTCACACCTCAGGAATGTTACATTTCTTCAGGTGTGACTCTCCTCAAACATGGGACCTCTGGCTTTATCATTATGTGGAAGGTCACACTTACATGTATAAAAAAGAGTCATGGGTTCACCCCAGTGTGAGTGGTTCAATTACTTTACAGTCCTGCATACCTATGGCTTTTGCGTACCTATAGCCTCTGCATGCCTATAGCTTCTGCATGCCTATAGCTTCTGCATGCCTATAGCTTCTGCATGCCTATAGCTTCTGCATGCCTATAGCCTCTGCATGCCTATAGCTTCTGCATGCCTATAGCTTCTGCATGCCTATAGCTTCTGCATGCCTATAGCTTCTGCATGCCTATAGCCTCTGCATGCCTATAGCTTCTTTATGCCTATAGCTTCTGCATGCCTATAGCCTCTGCATGCCTATAGCTTCTGCATGCCTATAGCTTCTGCATGCCTATAGCTTCTGCATGCCTATAGCTTCTGCATGCCTATAGCTTCAGTACAAATTGTTGTATTAGGCCTAAAGGCGGTTCGTCAATTATGAAAAACAAGCAAAAGAGCTGCAGCATCAATTGGAAATACTGCATGCGCATCAGCTCCCTAGCTTCATTTTAAATTCTTATTTTCCATTCTTTTTCTCCCAGCTTTTGGAGAACATGAAATGATGTGTTTTTTTTTCTTTCATTCTGCAGGTGGTTGGTGTTGCTGACCCGCAGCTGTTCAGGTGCCAACGTTTACAGCAGCAGTATAACATTCCTCAGGAGAATGTCTTCACAGATAAACCACACGTTACATTGTGTAACACCTGGTTGAATTCAATATATTGATAAAAGTAGATCCATAAGATGGGAGATTTGTAATGACCAAGATGGATTCTCACAGAAGAACCATGTTATTATAAGTGAACAGCTGTTCTAAGAAGAACTTATAACTGTTCTTCGAAGAACTCATAACTATTCTAAGAAGAACTTATATACAGTAATATGTTTCTGCTAGAACAAAAATATGGTGCTGTAAGTTTATAAAAAGCTATCATAATAAAAAAACTAGAAAGGCCGACATTTGCTTGAGAGCAAATACAGCATATTTCAGCCATCTCCCTCCTTATGTAACAATGGTTCTCCTGTCAGTTCGACAGATGAGCAGGCAGACAGGCATTACCTGTTTTGCCTGACCTGCACATGACTTTTTATGGTGAAGGAGGGGCGTGCAATTCCTTCTCCACCCTCTCGTCTACTGGAGCACTAAGTCTCACAGGGACAGAACTGTTTGACACGTGTGAGACGGCTTCAGCAGATGCAGCTTTGTTTTTCGGAGTATCCGTCTCCTAGGAGGACTTCCGACCAAGGATGTAAGGGGTTCCTCCTGCCCCGTGTGCCATGGCGGGTGTGTCATGCCCGAACATGCCCCTAAGGCCTGTCTCGGCCACAAAGCCCCGCCAAGACCACTAGCCGCAGCTAGATACTCATTTACACCTGAGTTAAGTGAGGAAAGTCGTGTAAAGTGCCTTTCCCAAGGGCACAAGATCGGTGACACTGCAGTCGGATTCGAACCCGCAACCTCTCGGTCTCGAGCCGAATATGCTACCACTGCGCCACGCGGCCCCACTGTATGTAACAATAGACTGTTCCAAAATCACTCATGTGCAAAAATGGAACACTTCTGCTTAAAATGACTTCTAACTACTAATCACACTTATGAGCAAAAATGAATCTTACAAAAACCCCTTCAAGAATGGACTCAAAAAAATAGACGACTCCAAAAACACTTCCGCTAAGAAATGGAATTTGGAATCATCAGCCGTCCAAAACCATATTTGCAAAAAATCCCCCCTCTGTGCAAGAATCGACTCTTCCTGTTATACCCCTATGTAAAGTGGAGCGATCCAAAAATATAGCTAAAATAGTCAGCGAAGTCCACCAAATGAATTTTAAAAAAATACCCCCTTCG